>NW_027180427.1:0-174882 GCF_040956055.1 Brachionichthys hirsutus
TTTATTAGATAGAATGTTAGAGTACAGGTACAGTTACACAGTAGAATGTATTACATTGGCTTTTAGCGATGCTCGTGGAAAATATTGACCACCAAAAGGTTGCCTCACTGAGGATTAGCGAAGATCAAAGTCATAAAATTCTCCAGATCTGAGCTGAACACAGCTCCTTTGATGCCAAAATGTTATTGAGGTCAGCGTTCTTTGTGTACCCTGAGGTGGCTTTGAGATGCACCTGGTAATAATACTGGTGATACTGTTAAGGTGGTTTGAGTTCTGTACCAAATGAGACAGAGACAAACACGAGGTTAAAGTTTTAGAGTATTTCATTTAATAAAAGAAAGAAGACAAATGGCACAGGTGATGGCGGTAAGTGCTATTAGGAGCCTTAGAGCTTATCCTTAGCCTGTCAAAATATTGCAGGTATACGTGACAGTTCAATAAATGAAAAGATCCCGCAGCATGTGTCTTGAATTTCGGCCCCTTGTGTGATCGAGTTTGACACCCCTGCCAAAATAATGACTCCTAAAATGGCACTAAAATTGCGCCGCAATTATACTTTATTGTTCTTGTCATACTTAAAGGAAAACTCAGCAAGAATGACAGAAAGTCTATCACATAAGGCGTTAAAGACAGAAGGTATGGCCTGTTCCCGATCTGTGGTCAATATAACTAGCGACTGATATGTGGGTCACTGTGTTATCATGGAGGAAGCAGGTCACTCGGATGGACGGAAGCTCCTCATCCAAACAGACTATTTAGAATCTATACTGGAATATTTAATGCTGTATTTGATCATCACAGTCCAGTAGAAATAAACTTGGTAAAAACAGCAGTGGAAGTGATGAGTGGGAAAGAACAGCCATGCCTTAATACATTCTACAAAAGAACCATTATCAGACATGAACACACAGACCCGGTGGGACCCGCTCACATTGTATTCTTGGAATACGCACTATTACCTGCAGACATTACAGAGCCAGAAAATGTAAAGCGCAACCATTTTAAACTTTATTCCAACTCTTATCTCCAATTAACCAGCTCAGCCTTGACTCTTAATGTGTCTACAGCAGTGGATTGAGATCTACGATAATGATCTCAGGATCTTGTTTTCATTATATTCATTGCAACAGTTTATGTGATGTTATGTGTAATAGTGTACTCAAAACATTATATATATATATACACACATCTCTTGAATGTATGAATCTCTGCTGTATGTATATTTTTATTCGATGCTTTAAAAGTACACAAGTATGTGATGGGCATATTGATGTTGCCACAAGGCAATGCCAATAGGTGGATTTCCTTTCAGGGACTTGTATATTTGTGTGAGCTAACAGATGGTTCAATCAGGAGAGACTGAATGGAGTAAATACATTTGCATATTGCTGACACTGTAGGAATTTGAGATCCAATTGAAAACAGCCCTGAGCAATAGCAAGACATTGGTGGCCGTGGTGGCTGATGACTCTGCTGAGACTGATGAAGCTGAAGAGACATGAAATAAGAAGTTGGTGACATGAGCTGAACGGAGCTGGATAACGTATATACCAGGCTCACGAATGAAGGGGAGATACTGAGAGAAGCATATTTAAAAAGACAGCAACAAGGCTGAGAAATCATGTCACTGCCTTATTGGATAGATGTGGCCAGCTGGTGCGAACAGATGACGTCTCAATTGTCACTCCATATAGTGACAGGAAATTAAGAAACAATGTGTGAGCGGTGTGAATGACGGTATGGTATTAGAAAAAAAATACAAATACAGGCCTAAGCATGCAATGGAAGCGTCATCCTGTCTCATCTGTAGCCAGAGCCTTAGAGCGTTACTAACCACCTAGCTACTTAGCAACTTTAGCTCTGTTATCACTGAGTGGACAGACGTATTCCACATGCTGCATTAGCACATAGCCTGGGTGAATTACAATCAGCCTAAGGATCGTTATAGCAGTGACACACTGATGGAAAACTCATTCAGTTGTATCTGCATATTAACTACATATAGAAGACAGTCAAAATGGAAACAAAACACAAGAACAACAATATACTGGCACCATCATACTCATAGAAGTGTAGCTGCAGCTTGAACATCACTGGCAGAGACAAAAAAAACAGTATCATTCCCAGGCTGATGACATTCTCACATTCCTGAGTCATGAGCATCATCAGCAGCTCACAGCATGTCCTGATTCAACAAGAGGGGAGCAGAAGAGTGAAGACACACACGTGCATGGCGTCTACGGACGTGCACACTTTACTTTGGCATAAGCGAGCACACCACAGAGCGAGAGAGACTCACAGCAATCATGTGACGGATGTAAAGCGGGGGTGAAGAGGACAGGGAGACAAACAAATAGCCCGTAATGTGTGCAGCATGATGTGGTTTTGTCAGATCCCTTGACATACGGAATTTGTCCTGCCTTTTGTCATTTCATTTGAGCACCTGGTCCTAATTCTTTCCATTTTACACCCGGCTGCTGTGGCTACTTGTGTTTGTTGAGTGAAGGAAAATGGCTGCAATTGTGAGTGCAGGGTTTGTTGGGATGTTTCATTTGCATTGTTTGTTTTCATGAGGAATGAAGATTATGCAACAGTTTGACATTTAAGGAAAATGTTCTCGCTGAAGGTTCAGCGCCACTCTCATGATCAATACCACTTTCATGTGTACGCAATATTTTCTTTCAGTCAGTGTTTTTATGGTTTAAACACATAACAAGTGAATTGTTATTTAGAATTTGGCCTGACAGAGACAGACTAACCGACTGATGGTGATAGATTCGTGTTGAGCATACAAACCGGAGAGAGGAGCTCCTCTGTGTGCAAGAAAGCAAGTCTTTACCCAAGAGTTAAAGTCGTCTTGAAAAGGTTTATGTTTACCCAATCATATTTTGTTTCCATTTTATCGGTTGCAAATAACAATTATTTTTATTCTCAATTCTTCAATTAATTATTTGTTTATAAAATGTCAGAAAATAATGGAAAATAGCCATTATAATTACTGCAAGCCTAAGGCAAAAAGATGATTTATTCTAATAGAAACCCAAGGTGTTCAACTTATCATAATGTAGGTCAAATAAACTGTTTTGTAATTTACCTACCCAAATATTGTGTTGTTAGTTGCACCATTTAAAAAACTTTTATTACAGTTTCTTACCTTGTGCAATGTCCTGACAATCAATAAGCCAGTGGTAATGTTCAGTTAAGCAATATTGGGCTAAATGCCTCCATTCAAAGGATATGAGTATGTGCCCCCCCCACAGCCCTCATTACGAGTCTGATGACTCGCATCATTGCTCTATTGGCAGTTTTTAAATGAGGAACCTTTCTTCCGTACAGGGTCAAAGTATTTCAGACACCCAGAACCCTTGTTAGACCGAGAGAGGACACCCTCTTTGCTTTCCAAGACTTCCTCCAGTATCATCACAGGGATGTGATCGTGGGCGGAGAGCGGAGGGATGAGAGAAAGGTTATTGATGGGTGCAGATAGAGCATGGAAGAGAAACAAAGCGCGATGGAAGAGGAATGGGGGGGGGGGGGGGGGCTTGACCTATTGATGAGGCTCTTATCAGCCCCTCTTCTTCACAGCTTGTCATTTATAAAGTATATGTGTGTGGATGGATAGATGGTGGAGGGGGGTAATGTTGTTTTTTAACAGCTGAGTTGAAAACCAGTTTGTCCCTTTGCAGTGAGGAAGAACTGAAGCCTCCTCCCCTTTGCCCCCACATCCCTGTGACACGGTTGCACCTTGCCTTTCAAACACAGACAAGCACGCACCAAACAATGCACACAGAGAAAGTAGATTGAAGGTTTCATTCTTGAGTACCCTCATTGGGGTCTGCTTGATTGCAGGAAATTTTCCCTGGAACATTTGCAGGCCCTCGAGAACATTTTGTTCATTTTGATATCAAGACACACCTCATGTTAAGCACTAATTCGCTGATTCGCTGACTCCTGCCAAATACCTACACAGCATTCACTCGATGGTGGCATCAGCAGGACCGTGTCAGTTTGTTGAATCAAAGTCCCTGAGCTTATTTGTACTGCCTTTGAGTGGGACAGGACCAGAAAGAGATGTGAGAACATTGAGACTAAAAATCCAACATTCCAAATCGTACTAATTCCTTGTATTTTCATGTCAATGTTTTACGGGTTATGAGGAAGAGCTTATCATCGTGCGACTGTGTGATGGTGTGAGCAAGCTAAAGGAGGACAACTATGAAACTGAAGCATTGATTTCCCATTTAAAAACAGGGGTGAGGTGAGGAACAGAGGAATCAGGAGTACTCAAGAAAAAGAGGTGGGGGGGGGTGATGCCAAATGAATGGCAGAATATTGATGGAAACAAACAGGAGGCAGGACAAAGACTATGGGGCCAGGACCTTACCCCCCCCCCATCACCAAATGAGATCAATGCTTTCGGTGAAGGGACACAGATGCTGGTGCTACACCTCTGGCATAGGAAATGATGATTGATTGCTATATGGTAGGATGAGGGCCATATCCTGTACCGAGGACAGCTGGACGGTCCCTGACAGGATTACTTAGCCTATCTCTGTCTCTTTTATCACTTCCTCTGCCTTCATTAGCGCTGCCTTCACCACCCCCAACCTACCAGCAACACGAGGGCTTCTTTCTGCATGCTGGACTGACTCAGCCTCTCTCTCTCTCTCTCTCTCTCTCTCCCTCGCTGTGTTTCACTTCTCCTGATGTTGACAACAACATTTATGCCCAATCCTGATTCCTCTTTTTAAACCTACCCTTCGTTTTCAAGGACCCCTCCTATTTTTGGTTCCCCCCAGCAAAAGCAGAGTTACAACGTTAATTTGTGTATATTTTTATTTAGGAAACTGGACACCACTCATTACATATAGGTTATTTTATGCTTGAGATAATTGACACATACATTCATAATCGGCAAATGAATCAAAACTCATTCTCACAGGATTTTGGCAGCAGATTTCTTTTCTGCTGAAAATTGGATTAGATGCCTGAGCAAAAGATGAAAGCATGAAAGTAACATAGTTCTGTCCTGTTGCGGCTTCCTTCGTCAGTGAGTGATAAATCGGACCTAATCTACAGGACAGGGGGAAAAAATAGTCAAAAATATCACAAATTTCACGCAAAAATAAGAACTTTATTGTCCAAAAAAGGAATGCTGTCCTGCAGCAGCAGTTTGCTATTTTGACCAAAGACTGCCACAGATATTTCATATACCGTAAGTGTTTGCGAACTGCGTTGGCTTGTGGAAGAAGGGTATAATATGTGACCTTTAAGAAGTCTCAAGCCCGAACTGTGGAAGCCTCTTGGATGAGAAGCGAAACATCTTCAATCTTGAATAGAAGTCCTGTTGCCTCTTTTCTAACCTTCAACAGTCAATTTAGTATTTAATAGTCATTTTTGAAACAGTAGGTCTTTGATTAGAAAATGTTAAACTAGCTACCTTGCAAAAGCAACTGACATTACAAATAAATACATGGATAGTCTCGGTTGACAGATGTTGCTAACTTATCTCTTGAGTTGTTTGGATGCTTACTATGGAATAACATAGCTGGATAAGCAGCATGGCAAGATTTATAGTAAAACACCATGCTTTACCTGAGCAAGAGAAAATAAGATGGATTGGACCCAATTGATTTGTAAGTATCAATGGCCTTTGCAAGTTTAATTACAGTAGCTTGAGCGTAAACTACCAAAAACTAAATGTCTAAAACACATGCAGTTTGTGCTGTAAAATAACTTCCGCTCTGAGCAACAGGGATCAGCGGTGGTGCCTCTCTCAGAGTCTCTGTGTCCACACAGAAAAGGCTTCCCCCAGCGTAATAACATAATTATAGCTTCCACATCTCCTCAACAAACCACTTCACCTCTGAGTGGCTAGCGTCGTCCTCCCCAGACCAGAGTTAGGTAACTGCTAGTTATTGTCAACACTGCTAGTTTCACAGTAAAACTACAATCTTGTTAAAGCCCATGGGGAAGCGAGGAGTGGCATGCTGCCATCCTCATCCTCTAAATGAATCATGCGGTACAGAAAACTGCATTTTGTGTGTCTCGTGATGTTTTGCCGATACCTGCTGTGATCCAAACGTGAATCTCACCTCACCATCGGTCTCGATTCCCTTCTCCCACTTCTGACCTCTCTCCGTGCAGCTTGCTCTTGAAGCTGCGTGAAAGTACAACAGCAAAAAGAAGTTTGCAGCAGGAGCGCACGGCGTCTTTAAGTCTTTGCTTACGTAACCTCAACCCCATTTATGTGGCGCGCAACATGTGTGTGCCTATCATTGTGTTCCTGCGTGTTCTTGGGGCTCAGTGTAATCACAGCTCTAATCTGTCTGCCAGGAATCTGTGTGGGTGACATTAAAGTCCTCATTAGCACCGATGTCACTGTGAAGACACCAACGACACATCCACTGTAACAAATCTACCCACCATGTTCGGTGTGTGTGTGTGAGGGAGAGAGAGAGAGGGCGAATAAGGTCTTCCTGGGCTTGAGTATAGCTGTTTTTTTTTGCACACATTCTCCTCAGTGTTGGGTTTTGTTGCTCATGCAAGGCAAAATTAGATAAAACTGTACATGAGTGCTGCCTTAAAGGAAACACTATTTAAAAAGTTGCGGAAAGATAAGAAATATGTGATTTCCCAGACGACATGAATCATGTCTCGCTGCACACATTTTCATTAGACAGCCTCTTCATTCTATTTATAGATGCACTATATGGTGCATAGTATGCTGAAGGAAGGCAGGATGGATGAGAGAAAAAGGTGAAAAGAAAGAATAGTTGGGAGGAAGGAAGAGAGAAGTTGCCATGGTAACAGGAAATGGGCTGGAATTGAATGAAAGATGTGATGTGGACTGTTTCACCGGGTGAAAGCCACACCAATCTAGGGTCTGCCACTGCCGCTGTAACCACAGATGCTGGTTGTGTATAGCTGCGCGCATCTCTTCTGGCGTTCCCCTGATTTACTCGGGGTGAGGATGTTTGTATTTGCATTTTCAACCAACCCCTCCATGCTATTTTGTCAAGCCAAGTTAATCTGAATTGTTTGTTACCACGATATTCAGTAGCAGATTACGAGCCAATGGTAGAAGTGGGTCGGGGGGGTACAGGGGGTCGTCGACTTGGTTGTATGTCGGCACACGTTACATTACCATGAGTAAATTATGCTAGAGCCAAAAAACGAAGAATCAATCAGCTGGTAGCGGTTAGCATCATCAGTTACTTTATGCTTATACAAGAGGAAGGTGCTCTACCAGTTGTAAATCACCTCTGCTGTGCATAGCAATGAGGATATGTCAAGGCAATCCAACATGGCATCAACGCTGTTTCAGCGTCGGCCATATTTCTCTATCGTCAGCTGCATATCTCAACATACAAGGTGTTGTAGGCCAGGACGATTACCCCGTGAATGAAGTGGTTGTTATTGAATTTATTTAAAGGTGTAGCAAAAGTGGAGGAAAGAAAAAGAGTGTCGACAGCGATAGCAGCATCAGCATTGTCTCTTGTGTCCTTGGTGACGCATATCTGCCATTTTTCTGCAGAAGGAGCAACACAGAGGGAGAGAGACAGAGACAGAGACGGGGAGTACACTTCGTGGGTCAGAGGCTGAGACAAACACAGCAAGGCTCAGGGAGCGAACATTTGGTACCTCGAATGGAATCTGGCTGCTATTGTAGTTCTTTTTTTCCTGGAGGAAAGGAGGTGTCTGATTTGCATTATGCAGCATTCTAGCTGTAATGCCAGTTGAGAAATATCAGCCTCACCAGCTGGGTTTTAGTCGTGGTGGAAATGGATAGATTTGTAAGATTTGGCTTTGGGTTGAAACAGGGTTGTTGTTTTTTTCTGCTGACTTTGTGAGCCTGTGTGTGTGTGTGTGTGCGTAAAGGGGAGGTGATGGTGGGGGGGGGGGGGGGGGGGGTAAAGCCAGCGGCTGCAGATTAAAGAATAAATGCAAAGAGATTAAGGAAGTTGATAAAGTGGGAAATGTGATGTGAAGCGCTGGGATGCTGCGACTTTATTAACAGATGTCTTCTGATATTTGGGGCTGGTTGTGGTGATTCAGTCGTCTCCTTTATGAAACAAAAATAATCTCATAGCAGCCTGAGAGAGTTTTTACTCACAGACAGCTTAATGAGATGAAATAACAGCTTTCTCCTCTCGTAGGGGTAAATGAAGGCGCAAGCAGGTTCACTTAGTCATGCAGAGTTAGCTTGATGATGATGGTTTTTTTTACTATGCTCACCTGCTGAGCGGTGCTCCTGTTACAGCAGCATATTGCCACGTCAGCATTGTATATGGAGTCACTTTAGCATTCATTCATTCATTCATCTTCGTGAAGACGAGACCATCATAATCCTTTTGTGTGCGTCAGTTTGTTTGTGTAAAGGATGCTTTTTAATATAACCTGTTAACCGCTACTAAACAAATGGTAAATAAACTATTCTGTCGGATTCATACGTTTGTAAATCTGATTGTGATGAAGTCAGTGTCTCACCAGCCATGAAATTCACTGCATGAAACTGAGATACTGTAAATGTATGCAGATGTAGGTGCGCAAATAGTTGTTATTTTGAATGACTGATAAAGGAATTGATCAGTGTGATGAAATGGGGGATCAAAAATCACGTGATGAACTGATGGCTGAGAAGGGATAAATGATGGAACCTGGGGAGTCACCGTGAGGCTGCACGTTTCATCATCTCCCACTGGTTGGGTCAATGAGATGGAATGAAGACAGAGGAGGAAGAAAGTTGAGAAAAGGTAGTTTACCTGCAATATATAGGTAGGCTAAGGGTAGGAAATCTAATTTAAAGCGAAGCGAGCTCTTTATGTCGGAACCTCATTTATAATACTCCATGGGTACCTTTAAGTATGATGCAAGTGCTATTACCATAAGGAAGATATTTTACATTAAGTGTTTGCTTTCTCTCCTCTTTTCTACATTTTAAACAGCTGTCTTTAACCTTATCCAGTCAGGAAGGTTCTATTAATGGACCACTGAAAACTTTCACTTAATTAACGAAGGTTTATGCATTCAGGATAGAATACTTAATCCTGCAGTACAAGGGAATTGTGAACATTCCTTCAGTATGTGTCATATCGGTTTCATGCATATTTCATGTAGAAAATAAAAATTTTACACATTTTATCTATGCTTTAATACTTTGTTTAACATGTTATTTAGAGTATAAATAATATGTAAATGTATTGTATTAAATTAAATGTCACTTCCATAAAATCTATAAATGTACATCCTATATGAAGTGAAGAAAATCTGGTGATTTTCCTGTTGATTCTAGTTGTCTTTAAATCTGACATATGATATGATGAGAATAATAATTGCGTCATCTTTCTACACGTCTCAGGTTCGATTTGAAAGTATGTAAACTTTGTGCTGATTGTTTCAGGAGCTACTCTAATTCTGCACTCACAAAATGAGTCTAAGAGTCACACTGTTCCACAGTAGATGCTGATATTTGTGAAGGATAATATTAGAACAGCCGTATTTAGTCACATATCACACCTGCAGCTGCTGCAAGGCTTCCCACTCAGCTGTCATCCATGTACCTGCCTGTGTGGACCTGTACACACACACACACACACACACACACACACACTCTCTCTCTCACACACACACACACAGTCCATGTCAGCTGTGCACCTGTGTATGTTATTTCCTGTGTCAGCGTGGCCTCTCTGATGCCTGATGCTATCAGCCTTTGTGATGAAAGGTAGATTCTGTCCATCCCAGGTGTTCCTGGGGAGACCAGCGTCAGTCAGGCCTCCGTGGGTCCTGTTGGACTTTCATGATCGCCTTGTTTTTAAGCATTCTAGTGTGAGTTAGGTTTAAAGACTAGGCCTGGGTTTTAATCAAATGTTCAATCCCTTTGGATTTATTATTGCCCTTTTTAGATGATCTCTCAAGGCTAATGCCTTAAACAGTCACCATTATAATGAAGCACCGTGCATTTGCAGACAGAGTAATATATTCTTAGATGGTTGAATAGTTTTTCAACCTTTTTAAATTCCATAATTAATCTCTGATTAGAGTTTATGCAGTGGAACATATAGAATATAAACTGGGCTTCCTCTTTATTTCATAGACAGCTAAATCTAATGCATTCCAATAAAACAGCCATGGACAATGGCAAGTACAAATGCCCCCCTGAAACTTTTCAATAGTCTGTTGTAGCATTAGTATGTTTTTACAAGTAGTTTTCTTCCACTTATCTGCAAAGACAGAGAGATGATAGTTCGGCCTAATTGAGTATGCATTAATATGTTTTTATAGTCAAAAACTGTTTTACTTTGTTTAATTAAATAACATGAACATACATTTCATGCAGTGTGACTAAAAAGTTGCAGATTCAAAGGTACACCTGAATAGATAAGTCAGTGTAAATCAGACTGTTGGCAGTAAATGATATATGATATGACATGATATGATATGATATGATATGATATGATGTACTGTATCTCTGCTGTCAGAGTTGAAGTTTGTGCAAGTTTTTGGTGCAGCCACACAAGCTGATACGTTTACTAAAACGTTGACGGTCTGCAGTTCTTCTGGAACAGTTTAGACACAAAACAACTTAAATAAGCAGAAAATGACTGTTCTACGAATTTAGAGACACATTTTTGATGAGCAATCCCAGAATAAATAGCACCATGAGGGCCGCATCAAACACAACGTTTCCTCTCTGTCATCAAACACTTCATCCTCGGCTTATCCTTTTATCCTGAGAAGACATTGGTTTTTTTTGGATGGCCCTTCCACTTCTTGCTGCATCTAAGATGAATGTTGAGTATATCCAGGCAGCCTGGAAAGCAACACAACATACAATCGCTTCTACCTTTCAGGACACTGGCTTTATACTAGATCACTGTGATTCTTCTTTTGTTCTTGAAATGAGAACACTTAGGAAGAGAATGTGCAATTCACATTTGAACCGACTGAAACCGGTACTGATGCAATATTTAAAATCCAGTACTAACTTTAGCAGTTTAACATCACCACTGTAAGATAACTGGTAGTTTGCTAAGCTGTGTATTCAAACCACCCCTGAAAGGAAACGTTGCTTCCAGAGCGTTACAACATAAACCAGTCCACTATTGCTCAGAACACTTCATCGCATTGAACCGCTGCTGGATCAGCTGCTCCAGAAGCCCACCTCTGTATAGATCAGGCTCCTGGGAAACCAGCATGGGGTCCTGGCCCTCTGGCCTGTTACCGAGCTTTATTGATAGAACCAAAGTAAAGCTGCCAATATCACAGCATTATGTGGGCCCCTTGGTCTTTGTGGCTTTCTGTATATGTGTAATAACCTTTCTGCTCTGACTCGATTCATTTTAAACTGTTTCACTTTTTTTTCACGTCTGGATTAAGTCCCTCAAACTAGTGACGCTATGATGGTAAAAGCCATGGAAAGGGAGAACAGGGCCTCCACACATGCAGCTGATATTTTTACCCTATGTAACAGAGGATTGATCTATTCACGTTCAGACGTGAAAAATCTGTGGAATATGGGGGTCGAGAGGATGGATGATGGGAAATGTGGAGGCAAAAATGGAGAATGAGGCAGACTTAATAGAAGGAGAATGAAGAGGTGGTTAATATTTCATTAGTTAATTAGACCCTGTGCTATGCTCTGAGTGAGCGCGCGGTAGCTCTAGGCTCCTGGGGGCCATTGTGGCCGGCACAGTCATTACTGACTGCACCAGCTTATTTCCGATGACCTCCACCTCCCAACGAGTACAGTATCAAGACTAGCCGAGACTAGACCCATTCACCACCAACCGAAAGTGGATGCAGGACGACAGCTTGGATTTCTTAGCGCATAATGTTAATGTGAAGCAGGGACTTTTGGTATTTTTCAGGCCAGTGGCATCGCCACACACACACAGAGATAAAGTTGGAGGCAGTGGAACATGACGTTTAAAGTAATACTGTGACCGTCCATAATAGATCATCTATCTAGCACGTCCTCAACTACACTTTTATCTTTCATTGCAGTACTTTTATATATAAATAAACAAATATTCTGCACTGAAGCTCAAGTTCCCCCAATGCAGATGAAGTCTATTAACTCATACATCTCACTGTATTTCAGTTTTTAAGGCTGGAGCCTGTGATGATGAAGCATTTTAAGTCCACCTGCAGCAATTTATTTGGTGTCATACAAGTACAGTATTGACTTATTTGTGAATCATTTGTAGGCTCTCATTTCTTCTTCTTATTATTATTTGATTTAATTCAGTGTAATCTAATTAAACCCCCCACTGCTATTTTGGGCATAGATGTTGTAGCAGAAGTGAGTGTCGTCTCTCAATAACAAGCTTGTTAGCGCTCAGTGACAAAACAAAGAAAGATGCATTGATGATGAGTCATAACACAATAGAGGGAGTGTAATGATGTACCGGTAGTCTATTGTGTACTTGAGTGGGTATAGAGACACAGGAGATCCTAACCAGGTCTCTGTACAGGTGACACATTTGTGTCTGTGGACTGACACAAGGACACAAATACACACATGAATTGCTTCGCCGTATTTTGTGAATCTCACATATAACAATGTCTTGCCAGGCCATGAATAAAGTTTTCCACAGAGAGCTGAGCAGGGAGCGACTGATGCACACAAGCTGTGATTGATGCTTTATTGAGCTTATCAACCCAGAGGGGAACAAAAAAAACCTCTTCCCTTCTCATCAAACACCAGTGGAAACAGCAGAGTGAGCAGGGACCAAGGTCTGCATGTGGGTTACACATGTATAAGATCAAATGCATCGTGTGTAAGAGTGACTGTGCTTCATATTTAGTGCTAATACTATGAATGATAGGCTTTAAGCCCTGATGATGCCTTTCAAAATAAAAGGTCATAAAGACCTGCTTGCTGCAGCTATGAAAGAGTTTTCAAATGTGTCCTGATGAATTTGTCCTGAAGACAACATTGTGCAGAGTTTGGTTCCATTTGTCTATGAATGTCAATATAAAGCAATAAATACAGAAATAGGACGATATTTTACACAAGACATGTGCCTCAGTTCAGTCATTCCTGTCAGTAGGAAATATCTTAACTTCAAAATACTTTTGCTAATCGCAAGATCTTTTGACTGCAGTCTATTTTTGGAAATGATGCTATTTCATCATTTCTGCTTTTTTTTTTTTTTTTTTTACTCCTTATCAAGTATGCATAGCACTGTGGCATTAAAGGGTTTCTTTCATGTTCTAAAACAGCAAATGTGCACATTTTTGATATCTTTAGTAAGCTTTGTTTTGGGGTTTTCGTCTAATTCATCCTGTAACTGTTTTTAGAGTAATGAACTTACACACTGTACATATCATAGTTGGGCCAGTAAAATCTGAACCATTGTTACAAGAATGTATTTTTCAATACCTCACATTTAAATTGAAAATAGGAATGTTCATGTTCCCATTTAGTGAATGTGTTTGGCTTTAATGTGTGATTGATTGGCTTTTATTGCCTCATCTGTGATATCTGTATTGGATAGATTTTCCATGGTTAAGATGTTCGTGAAATAACCATGTTTTAAAAATTTGTAACATTTTCTTGTACCGGTACTCAGAATCAGTTTTACTTTCCACACTAATATCACTCGCTCATCATTTTAGATAAGGATATAAACGGCAGCTTGATTGGCGCATTGATGTGACGTCAGTGCTTATTTTGCTCTCTGAATTCCTAATGCATTTGATGCGAGTCTACAGCACAGCTGCAGTCAAAAGAAAACGTTTGGTGCAGCTCCTGAAAAGTTTGAGGGTATTATGCAACCAAGCCACCGTACTGTTACAGTATCCAAGGCAACATGTTTATATGTCATGCAATAGATGCAACCATCTGAGATCAAGCCCCCTTTGCTGAGTGGAAACTCAGACCGAGGATGGTGTGTTTATTGGTTTGTTTTTATTCGACTGTAGGTTTCACCTTCACATCAGGTTGTTGTTGCTGCAGTTTTTAGCAGCGTTCACTCCTACACTCCTCTTCTAGTTTAGCTATGACTCAGGACTACTAATTGTCTTCATAACATGAAGGAACCCTCAGAAAATTATTGCGTGACGACTCAAGTTTGTGGTGTCTTTTGATACAGAGTATCACGTTATATACTAAATATAGAGCTGGTTCTCACTTAACGCTGTACTTGTTTAACACATCGTTACCAAACAGAACATATCAGGAAACGACGGTGCCACAGGTTTGCCTGTTCAAAAGCATACGTTGACGAGAGTTGCTTGTCCGACACTGGTTTAGGCAGCGATGTGATCAATTAAAATGAGAACCAGGTGTCTTCTAGTGGCGATCAGCACAAACCGCCCTCAGCTGTGCACACTGCCAGGAAGTACGACGCGTTCAAGTAGCAGTAGCAACACCTATAACCATGAAAACTCCTGGGGATGGTTGGTGTGACTCGGACAACTCGATGATGATGACCTGGCAGACACACCTCAGCTATAGGCTAGGGCAATTCGTCCCATAATCACTATTGATTACTGATAAAACAATTACCGTAAGAAAAAACAACTGCCTGCCTTTTGTCAATCAGAAGGAGATGACATCAGCTCAATGGGCTATTTTCATACAGTTCTGCTAAGGCAGGAAGAATGGAAAACTGTGTCCTGATATATCGCTTTAAATGTTGACCTCATGCATGCATATGTCAAAGTAACTGTCCCATAACTGAGTTGATGGCAATCATTCTGGATTTGGCTGGAAAATATATGCAAATACAATCACCGCCTTTTTAACCCCCTTAGGTATATAATAAAAAATAATTATACTGAGAGGAATTACATCTTGCGGCACACAGGAAGGAGGCACATTCTGAGCTGTGCAGCCTAATCCTAGTCATCAACCTACGCTCTGTGCATCTCCACAGCATGCAGCGTCCACTGTCTGTCAACATTCTAATGGGAGTCAAACCGAGCAATGCAGAGGGAAGGGCACGAGAACATGCACACACGACACAGAGATAAATGAATACTAGGTCCGTGGTTGGACAGATTGGAGTACGTAATGTGATCTGTGCTGATGATCCTGCACCAAACAATCTGTTTTGGGCAACTGGAGCAGACATTTCCTTTTTGTCACATTTCAGCATTATGTTCTCAGCGTTAAGAGGCTGCATCAATTGTAATGGCTGCAGCTGAGCCACAGGAGGATGACTGGGAGAGCATCATTAAATGGGAAACTACCAGTCGAAAATAAAAAATGTCAAGGACAAGAACAAGTCGCAGGCTGATTTAGCAGCTGCATGGGGAAATGAAACATGTAAAGTAAGAACAAATGTTAAGTATCGATGCGTTTGTTATTGGTTAAATTACAGAATCAGTTGAATTGTGTAGCTCGTTGCTGAGTTTAAGAAAATCTCTAATTTGTGAAATTTTCAAAGGCTATGAAGGTCTGTAAGTGATTTATGAAATTTAATGTGGTTTAATTTGTGTTCATTTTGCTGTAGTTGCAGGTCATTTAATTTAAAGGATGGGAGCAGGAGAAGCAAAAATAAGTCTTCGACTTCAGCTTCTTCTTTTTTCGGTTTATAATTGTGTCAATTGTATATCCTTTATATGTATGTGTTGTATGTGTTTAACCAAAATGAAATACACATTCATTTACACAAACAGGTGATGTTAATTGACCTGTTTGTTCTCCTTTTTTTGTATTCTTTGTAGACAACCGACAAAGAATCGAATAGGTTTACGGAATCCGAAAGGGAATCGGAATCGTCTGAATCTTATCAATTCTGATCCCTAACTCTGACCATGATCCTTCTAGACCGAGGCCCAGACTGCATCTCTGTCTGTCTGGTTGTGTGGCATCTGATCTATTGTTTTAATGAATATAAAATAAATAAAAGACACTTCAATTTCTGACATCTTCTTTGACTCCTTTGAGTGAGGATGGCAGAACAACAGAACACTTGAAATGAAACAGTTAATGATGTAAGACTTTGAATTGAATTGGTAAAAGTATGTTTTATGTTAATCAAATCTACAATTGTAAAAAAATAAATGTTTTGAATGTGGGAGGAATCCGGAGAATTTGGCCAAAACTAAAGTGATTTTCATTTGTACATTACGGAAGTGTCAGAGCTTCATGCAGTTCTAGAGTACACTATTTAAATATGCTGGATTGCATTTGCCGTATAAGAGCTCTACAGTGTGTAGTTGTCACTCTGGATAAAAGTGAGGCATTGAGAATTAATTTCATTTACATGATGAGCATTTAGTATTTTATTTTTTGCACTCAGAAGTCCTCTTTTGCCACATTTGCTCTAACTGTATTGATTTTGCTGTGATATTCTTATAACAGCAAAAATAATTTTGTGTTTTTATTGCACTGAGCTGTTCGCTCTCTATTTTTCTAAACCTTACGTTTATGCCAGATTCTGAGTCTCTGCCTAAACACATGTTCTCAGTAATTATTTTCTAAAAAGCAAAAGCTTATGAAATTGAGCCACTATAGAATAAAGCCAGTGTTGCATCCTGAGCAGCAGTGGAGATGTAGTTCTATGTTCTAGTTCTCTCTGGTAAACCTGGAAGACTCAGGTTTAACTTTTCCAGTTTTTGATAATGTCATGTTCAATGCATTTGTGCTCTCTGTAAATCACTGTAAATCAGGCTCTTCTATTTTCCGTCACTATGGCAACGACTTCCTGATCCACTCAGGAATGATTTAATAGGCCTCGGGGATTTCTAATACAGGCCACGGATGCTTAAGGCTCTGCTCACCGGGCTTTGGCTGCTGTAAATTTAATCAGTGACCGGTTAGACCACCTGTGTGCACTTTGATGATTATATGTTCACGTGTGCACCACATAAATGTCTGTGTTTCAGCGTCTAAGTACTTAAATCCTGTTGTCACTCTTACAGTATTGAAAACGTGAAGCTTTATTTATTGTATTTTGAGTTGTGTTTTTGTCAGGGATAAAGTTTCGTTTTTGCTTGTTTGTCGATTTCTTTGTCTTTCTGTTTGTTTGCAGGATAACAAAAATGAATGAATATTTAATTATTTTCTTTTGAGAAGTATAACAAATCCATTGGATCTAGATGTGATCCAGAATTAATTTCAAAGATTCTTTACTCTCTGAACCCTTCACTGTAACACATGAACTGGCTCATTGCAACATTTCTTGGAGCTTTACTGCCATCATCACTTGATCACATTGAAGGATTTGAGCAGCATTTTTTTTTTACCTCAGTGTGTAGAAGCACGAAGCGCACAGTTTAATGACAACCGCAGCATCATGTCAACTGGACATAATTGGAATAAGAAATTCTTCACAATCATAATCATTTAAAAGTTAATTGTTCACTTGGTTGTTCAGCCTTAATCCATGGTAGCTTCTTATCCCACCTCAGTTCCACCACATTTTGAATACACAAATACACTTCAATAATATTTTTATCATCAGTTTGTGAAGCGAGGTTTTTCTGTCTCAGGGTTCAAACAGTCTCTTTTATCATCCCAAAGTTATAATCAAGATTTTAGACTAACTATCTATTAGGGTACGGTAATTTACAAACGCATATTAGTCTGGGCCCATCACAGTAAATCCAGGCAAGAAATATATGAAGCGTGACTTCATGTCAGGAGCGGTAAAGCTCCCGTCAGTCATCACGTCAAATCTGCCCCATTGTCACGGAACTGACGGAGGGAACCCAAAAGCGCAACAGAGTGAAACCCAATCCAGCATTTCATTTCCAAAAAGCAGAGTTCACAAAACCAGGTAATCAGTACAAACAGGCAGAAAAATCCATTAAGGAGCAGAATCAGAAATCAGGCAGAATCAGTACGTGGTAACTAAGGGCTGAGTAGAGTACAATGTACTATGTTTGATATACGACATATAGTATATGTAGAGTTGAGACTAATTGGGAGATTGGTTGCAGGTAGCTGAGGCAACACAAGTGAAGTGGATGAACTTGATTGAGTGCAGAGATGTGGAGAAGACTCTGAAATGACAGCAGACAATAGAACAGGAGAAACCTCAAATGGATAGAATAAAAAATACACTTATTTTTAAAGTCTCTGCAGGAGGCCGGACACCCATGTAAAATAAAATATAGTGTTGACCTCTAGATGTTTCTGATTTTCAAACCAAAACTCAAACAACTGATTTTCTTTTTCTTCTTATTCATTCATAATATCGATGTGGCTTTTTAGGATTAAGGCCAAACTTAACCTTCTTCTCCTTATCTTCTACAAACAACCTTCAGAACGCACGCAGATCCACTCGCTAGAGTTTCACTCAGTGTTTGCGCCAACAGTTATTTCCGGATATTCAGATGTTCTGAATTTAACTTGGCACGTGAAAGCACCATATTGTGTTTACAATATTCAGGGTGAGACTTTGTCACAAATGAATGGCAACCCTGAAAGCACTGCTGAATCCACCACAGAACCACTGAGTTGAACGAATGCTGAGTCTGATGAATAAGTAGGAACCGGATCATTGGATTTTAAATTACTAAAAGTCTTTTTAGCCGATATATACGATCGTATTTTATCCGTTTATAAAGTTAGCCTTATAAACCTTTCCAGTATGGCAACGCTTTTGACCAGACTTTGTCACGAACTCTGTCTTCATGCTCGGTGAGCTATGCTTGAATTGAATTGTGATATATAATTCTTTCTGCTTGCTAAACTGTGGTACATTTCTGCAGTAAATGTTTACACACACACACACTTTTAGATCAGTTCTTCTTCCTGTTGCTGTGGAGTGCTTACCTGGATGAATTGCAGTTGTGTCACTCTGCCTCTGACAGTGCTACGGTTTAAAGTCAAATCTCACTAATGAAGCAAGCATTATCAAGAAATAAATTAAATCAATGACTCTTGAAATTACCTCTGGCCTTGGTTGAGAGTAACTAATTAATGGATTGATTCCTCGGTGATGTAGGGCTTCCGGTTGCCCTCTTGCTCTGACATATGACCTCATCCCTTGAGTCTGCTCTCCAATCACAGAAAAACGGGAAGAACATTGCATCTGACGGCAGGCGTTACGAGTGGCCTCGTGGGAAATGTAGTGCTTGGCAATCTAAAGTAGGGAATGAGTCACCATCTGTCTCCCTCCCTCACTCAGTCATTACACAAGCACCGTGTTTAAGTGCATGTATGTGTGTGTGTCACTATAAATGTGATTGTTTACGGGTTATATTTTTCCTACTACCACTCAATCCCGAATGTTTGGGATGACCAAGGAATTGTGGGGTGGCCTTTCCAGACCTGGTGGGGGGGCTGGAAGCTGATTTACGTACAGACACGTCACCGTAAGGCTGACACTGTGTCTCAACCTGGGACCATGTTTCGGTATTCCAGGCAATGCTCACAGGATATATTGACATTCCCATCTCATTGCTTGCTCCATTGTGCAAAGCTAATCCCCTCCATCTCTCTTTCTTTCTTTCTTTCTTTCTGATTCTCTTTCCTCATGGCTCTCTCTCTCTCTTGCTCTATCTCTCTCATTCTGCAGAGCATCAGACTTATTGTCCCTTCTCCATTCAGCTTTCGAGCGCGGCAAAGTATTCCAATGAAACAGACACTGACACAAACACACAATACTAACAGTAGTCACTGTACACAGACTTTAAACAGAAATATTTGTTTATTAAGTGACCCTATTTGATCACGAAGTCGGCAACAAAACTGAAATAAAATGTCACGATGAAACATTAGAAGCTGCTCAGACCTTTGACAGGTTGCCTGAACAATCCAACCTTCAACGAGTGACATATGTCACCACTTTTTACGCTCCCGCCATATGAGTTGGTTCCCTTGTCCGTCCGTACATCCTTGCATATGGGCTATCCAAATCTGAAAAACTGCTGCATATTTCATTTCCATAAAGGAATAAGATTTGTCATTTTGATATGAAACATGGATCTTTCGCATTGTGATTTCTGTCTTGCCACTTCAGCTGTAGAAGCTTGGCAAACGGCTAAGCTGGTATTGCTGGACTTACTGTGCTGCTTTCTCAGTTCACTATTCTGCCATTGCTTTCAGGCCGGCTCGGCTCAGATGATTGACTGCTAACAGCTCCAAATTAAAACAACATCAATCAGCTTCAGGGGACTTTTGCATCTTTTTTCTCTCATAAATGTTACAGAAATGGGCAAAAAAAGTGGGCTGCATGTAAAATTAAATGGACTGAACCAAACATAACTAAATTGCCTGAAAGACTGACATGGCAGCATGGTGGCGCAGTGGGTGGTGCTGTTGGCGTACAGCTAAAAGGTCCTGCGGCCTTTCTGCGAGGAGTTTGCGTGTTCTCCCCGTGTCTGCGTGGGTTCTCTTCGGGTTTTGCTTCCTCCAAAAACATGCAGCTTAGGTGGATTGATTACACCAAGTTGTCCATAGGCGTGTGTCTGTTTGTCTGCGTGGCCCTGCGATGAACTGGTGACTTGTCCAGGGTGTGCCCCATTGCTCGCCCATAGTCAGCTGGGATAGGCTCCAGTGTGACGGGAAACCCGGATTTGGATAAACGAACTGAATACGAGATGATCATAATCATTTTGTATTCAAGAAGATAAATGAATGAAGACTGAGAGAAGAGAATATGGTCCTGACCCATGATGCACCCCGCAGAGCTGCACGGCAGGAGGCTGCGCACGGAAACCAAAACGCATCTGTTGACAAATTTAAATGAACCACAGGAGATTTACCAAAGATCCCATCTGTTTAATCTATAAATGATAAGAACAGGGATGCACACAACATGTTTGGCCGGGTTCTCAAAGGAGTGCTTGAGGCTTGTTGCTTGGTGTTCACCATTAGTTGTGCATGAGGCAGACATGTTTCATGTTGCTGCAGATTCTCATTCATGCAGGTCATCCTCACACGCTGAATCTGAAGCGACTGGCCTCATGTTCTGTTTCAGAAATCCCTTTTCTTCAAATTCAACTTCCAATGCTCAGGCGTCTTTCAGGTCTCTCTGTCATCGCAGCAGTACTTCAACTTTAGAGACAGGTAGCAACCTCCACATTTCCATCACCTGCCGCCATGCAGATCATCTAATATTGTGAAAAGTCTCTTGATTGACCGTCGATGCTGTTCTCGCCACACATCTTCTTAATTGTTCTGTTCTTTTGCACTCCTTTCTGAAAATAAAAGCAAAACAGTGTCAGAGCTGTTTTGTGAAAGCCTGATTAGAATTCATTAAAAAATATCTTTCCTTGTTCCCTTTGACAACTTGAAGGATTTGTCAGTAGCAAGTTGTTGTGGGGATTTTTTCCCATCAATAGAATGGAATATGGGCCTGACATTGTTCATCTGATTGATCGAGGACTGTTTTTTTGTTTGCTTCTTTGTCTGTATTTTTTTTTAAACTAGCAGTTCATTATACCTCTTGACTATAGCACTGCCAATAGCAAATAGGATGTCTTAAAGAATCTGGAGACGTGCAAATGGTGGCTGTTGATGTGTGGCACTGGCGACAGGTGCGGGGTGTACCCCACTTCTCGCCCGTAGTTCTGCTGGGAACAAATTCAGCAACACCTGTGAGCTGCAAGGTGAACAAAGCGGCTGAAGACGAGACGACCTCAGTTGTTAGGAAAATGGATGGATGGATGGAAATGGATGGAGTGTCTTGATTAGGAAATGAACTCAAGTAAGATGACAGTTTTAAGCAGTAACGTGTATATATTATAATGTTCAATAAAATATGTCAAACATATCAAATGATGCTCAATGTACTAAATACATACTGGGAATAAATATAATTATAATGGGCATGCTTTAAATAACTTATGGAAATGTAAACAGCATAATATTCAATTATCTAATCATTCATTCATTCATTTTTCAACCGCTTATTCCGTCATCTGGTCACGGGCCAAGCTGGAGCCAATCTCAGCAGTCAATGGGCGAGAGGCGGGGTACACCCTGGACAAGCCGCCAGTCCATCGCAGGGCAACACAGAGACAGACAATCAGCCACACACACACTCACACCTACGGACAATTTAGTGTCACCAATCAGCCTAGGCTGCACGTTTTTGGTGGTGGGTCCCCATGTTTGTGAAGTCCCCCCCCCCCCGGTGACTGTAAATTGGCCTTACACTTTCAGCAGGTACCATTTTTAAACAGGTCAAGCACTAGTAAACCAAATGAATTACTAACAAATCTGATCACACATTTAACATTTATTTACACAGGCTAGCTTTCACACACACACACACACACACACACATAACTGCATTTAACGATTCAGCATTGATCAGAACCCCAGAGCGTGAACCTCGTTCCTCTTTTAGTAATAATTGATGCAGGCTAGGCGAGCGTTCATATTTACTTAGCATATTAAGGCGAGAACCTTTTCCTTCTAGACTCAGAGGCAGAAGCCACTTATGGGCGGTTTGTGGCTGCTGCATTCGCATGCTAATGACATTTAGCTGCGCATCGAGTCAGGGGACCTTATTTAGATGATGGAGGCATTAAGATGTGGCTGTAAGCTGGCAGACCAAAGTCATATTATCTGACTAAATAAGGCGGGGAAGTAGAGTGTGACCCCACGAGACGCACTTGTTTGCTCTATTATTAGACCTATTTGTCATCACTGCCTCTTTCAGAGATCTGTTCTTATGAATAACGGAGCCAGTTGTTTCTATGTTGATGCGAGTTGATGGAGGCCTTTCACACCTTGTTTGTGTTGAAGAATATGCAGCTCGCCGTCGTCTGTCAGGCAGGATAAACAGAGTTTGTGGTTTCTGTTGAAATGAAAGGAGAAATGAAGCCTGCTGGTGCTGGTGCTGTATCGGTGTGTCTGCGAGTCAGAGCAAGTGGATTGGTGTAGTCATGTACGGATGACACAATCTGTTGTGATGCCACACACTCCAGGAAGATCAGTGAGGCAGGCGGCACACATCCTAGAATGTCCATGTTATATAACCGCAACACTGTGGAACATTAAAGGCCAAGCTGCACCTGAGGCGGCAGCGTTTGAACTCAGGAAATGTTGTTTGATTTATTTATTTTTTGGGCGGTTTTTGGCCAATGAAGACGTATCGTAAAAGAAACGCATGCTTGTTTTTAGAGCACATACGAAATATGTCACAATCTTGCATAGTAGTCTTCCAAGTCATAGATCCTTCCATCCATCCATCCATCAACTTTCTTCCGCTTTTCCGCTTTGCGGGTCACAGGAGTTGCTGGCGCCTATCCCAGCTGGCTATGGCTGAGAGGTGGGGTACACCTAGGACACGTTGCCAGTGCATCGCGGGGCCACACAGTTAGTGAAATATGAAGGACATATTCACTTTGTGCACATTGTCATCTCTAAATAACAGAAATGCTGCTTGTTCGAATGACACATTTAATAAATGTTATCTTTTTCATCTTAAATCCTCAGTTGGCTTTTTACAATCTGTGGACAGATATCAGCCCAGAAAAGGTCACGCTGTTTATGAAACAGTTCAGAGGAGGACAGGCAGAGGTGATAAGCGTGCATGTGTAAATATGAGCCAGACAAAGTCCGTGGATTCCATTTAAAATGACATCTCTCTGGTAGGAAGGGACCCCCTGCATTTGGTTTCTGTTTATTGTGTCATCCTAAATGTCATTTCACTGGTTGATGAAAGGCAGTAGACAAAGTCTGTCCTCAGACAACAGCTACTGCCCACATTACAGACCCCTCACGATGAAAGCAACGAGCTCACCGCGGTGCAAAAGCCATCGTGTTCCGTGTTCGTGTTCGTGTTCGTGTTCATCAGGCCTTTTCTGAAGCGTCATGCATCTATGAACATCTTCAGGCTGTTTGTTCATGTGTGCATTCATGCATATGTACACTAGGTACACCCTCCTGTGTACATGGGGGAGGACGAGAAGGTGTCAAGCACATAGTTGTATCCGGAAAGAGATCACTGTGTTCTTGTAGGTGTGTGTAGGAGGACATTTTGGAGTGGGGTCATGTGGGACTGCGGATACTGAGGGAATTAAGAATTTCCATACAGTGTTTTCACTGTTAGTGTTGAGGACGTGAGCTACTTGAAGACTGCAGAGGTACCAGGTGAGAAAGAGAACGTGCCCTTCAAATGTTTCGAGGCCTGTTCTGTGTAAAGTTCTATAAGGAGAGGATCTAGGGGGAAAGATGATCTGCAAGATCTTGACACGGGGAAAAAAAAGGCCAGCACATGTGTTGCTTTGTCACATTATCAAAAGCTTTTGGTTACTGTTAATTCATAATGTCACACTTCACCCTGTAAGCTGCAAGCCCTCTGCAGCCAGTCCCGGAGAGGACAGGCCATATGTAAGAGACTTATAAATGTCTACCCCACTTTCACGGGTTCCCAGGAGTTTCTCTCCCAGACTCATTTAAATAATGGAACAGAACAGACTCGTTCGGGTTTGTGACTCTGCAGAAATTCCCTCCAAATTTTCTCTTTCATGAAATAAAGCACATTGTGGTGGCTCAGCTAGCTGTGTCTCCATGCTCCGATCCTGTGATGCTCAGGAGTCGTCAGCTCCCTTTGCTCCTGGGATTGTGAGCAGCAGCAAATTAGAGGCAGCAAATGAGAAGAGAAAAGACGCAAGACCATGAAGGAGGTGGCAAAGAGCGGCAAAAAAATGGAATGGAAATTTGGAAAAATGTGCTGGTAATAATGGTTGTGCTGCATTTTCATAGATTAGACAATGTAAGTCTATCACCACCCTTACAGTATCTCAATACCTTGCTTGCTTGTTTGTTTCTTCTTAGACAAATGTGTTACTAATCTAGCCTGCAATAGTTTGCATCTCTGAAAGCTTCAGGTTAAAATCAGGGTAACACATTATTTGCATGGATTCCTTCTTATAATGGCAGGTCCGTAATCTAGTTAGATAGTTCAATGCTATGCTTTGTGTAGCAAATGCACTTTATTTATCCGTACCTTCAGGTCCTGCTGCTGTGAATTTGCTTGGAAAAAGCCAAGCGGCTGTACTACTTGTAAAACTCCAATATAATACGCAATGTAATTTGCTTAAAACTAGATTTAAATTTTTTATATTATGCATTTTAGTTCTCCGTTTGAGACGACTGTCTCTTGGGCTAAGAAGTTGACTCAGAAAACTTGTAGACTTTGATCCTCTCATTTGGCTTCATGAGAAAGAGGATGTTGCATGAAACACTGCACTCATGTGACCTTAATGGTGATCCTTCTGCAGCTTAGCATACACTATTCTAGGAGGGCACCTGTGAGAGGGCCCCCAGCTGTATCGTCTTGCCTAGCGAACCCTGAGCAGCAGGCCAATACAGGCTATCAATAATTGAAGTGAGATATGGGTTATCTATTATTACTGTGGACAGAGAGGAGTTTTGTACTTTCATCACAGCCGACAGTCGGGGAGACTGTTCCTCATTAAGTGAGCCCTCTGAGTGGGTGACAGTGATTAGTGCCACAGAGGACACATAGACTTGATGAGGCTGAAGTGTAGCCTTTGTTACATGAGGCGTGCTTGCAAGTGGAGTGGAGTGCACCAAGAGTTCCTGTGTTCGCTTCCCACAATGGAGGCAGCAGTGTGGACAATCTGTGGATTACAAAGAGCTTGACCCAGGGAGACACACACAAGCACACGCACACACACACACACAACTCACCTTATTTATGTAAAACTCTGCTATGTCTGCACAAAACACACAGCATAGTGATTACGGGTATTGCAGGTATTGCAGTGTTACTATTATGGGAAACCACCACTGCCCCGAAGCTGATCGTCTGCCTCCTGCTCTTCTCTCATCCTCTCATGCATCAACTCCCCCCTAGCAGTGGTGAACTGGGCCCTGAGGCAAGCTCTCTTCCAGCCAGTGATGCTATTCGATGATTCATTTTGTCATCACAACCCAATGGAAGAACAGTCAAGCCCCTCTTTGGCTAACTATTGAATATGAGGACAACAGCCTTGACAGAGCGCGCTTTAATGCACCCTTGTCCTTTATTTGCATTATTCTACAGTGAGCCATCAACGAGAGTGTCTGTTTTCATGCTGCATGTAATACCTTTTGCGTAGACTGACGATAGGAGATGACGGACTCGGAGATTTGAGTGGGTCCTTGAGATGCAATAAGGGATGCGGGTCATGGGATGCAGCCATGCTCCTACTCAGCCTCTTGTAATGTAATTCATTGCATAGATTAATGGGCCGGTGTTTCCTTGGTCTTCATTCCAAAAATGCATTGAATTGTAACAGAGCAGCATACACACTTTACTTCTAGTAGCTGAAAGTCTTGGGTTTTGGGCATTAAAAACCCCTGATGTGCCATAACTCTCTCTATCTGTTCACGTTTACAGTATGCCACAATGTCTATAATGGATTTAATCTTGTTATCTGCCACGGTAAGTATGCAGTTAAAATTGATGAAGCAAAAAAACTTTGCTACTAGTAATGTGGCTATTTTCTATTTTTGATATAATCAGCCCTAGATTTCAGACCAAAACGTAAGATTTAAGTTTCATGTGCTGGACAGAACGGTGGCGCAGTGGGAGGTGCTTTTGCCTCACAGCAAGAAGGTCACAGGTTCAAATCCAACTTGCAGCCCTTCTGTGAGGAGTTTGCATGTTCTCCCCGTGCCTGCGTGGGTTTTCTCCAGGTTCTCCGGCTTCCTCCCACCACCAAAAATATGCAAATTAGGTAAACTGGTTACACTAAATTATCCATAGGGTGTTAGTGCGTGTAAATGGTTGCCTGTCTATATGTGGACTTGCGATGAACTGGCGGCTTATCCAGGGTGTACTGTGTGTCTCCCCCCCTGACTGCTGGGATAGGACCGCAACCTGGATTTCTGAAGAAGCAGTCATTAAATTGAATAACTGAATGAAAGTTTCATGTGGTGGCTGCTTAGACCAGTGTTTCCCAACCTTTTTTGAGCATTTACAAAAGTAAAGAAAGTATTTTTCTATTCTCTGATCAGTCCTCAGAGGGTCCTGATCTTGCTTTCGGTGACATCTCAGCATTGTAAAGTATTTTCTTTTTGCCCCAGACAGTCCTTAGCTTTCTGTGCCTGAGTGAAAGGTCACAATAATGTAAAACGCTTATTCAAAGTTACCTGATGCTGCACATAAGATTTAATGCAATCAAACCAGAACACGTGGCAGACAGACAAGGTGGCGCAGCAGAGCAATGAGAAACATCAGCTGTGCTTATGTTAAAGTCCCTGCTTTTGTCAGTCATGCTGGTGTTAGGAGTTCCATTGCAGCTGAAAACAGAATGATTTTGTCATTCTTTACAAGTTTGGTGGCATCAAAAACTTTGCTTCCTCCCGTCTTACTTAGAGTCCCATGTTTAACTGGCCCATGAGTCTAGTTATCATTATGTTTGGGTGAATGCTGGTTGGGCGCATGTTATAGGAAACAGTCTGATTCTTTGCGTAACATTAAAATAGTCTTTTTAATAATTGCAGTGCTGGTCTCCAAATAGAGCTACAAATTAGAAATTATAACAGTAAGAGTGTGCATTTGAGTACATTTGAATTTTTAATCTCTACAGGCTATCTTTATAACTCAGTATAAACCTGATGCTTTTCCTTGCAGTGTGTTTGTGTGTTTGTGTGTGCGAGGGGAGGTGGCGTTCTGCTCTTCTCTTCTTTCTCTCCGAGCACAAACTCTCCTCTACATGGTAGAAGAGCAAATCCGATTAATAAAGAAACAAGCCAGTAATTGTGCTAAATGATGATGCTGTTTACTTGAAGGATACCCATCCTGTAATTTCAAGCATTAGCCACCCATGATGAGGTGACATGTCATTACAAGTACCTCTCGCCATCTTGCTACCCTTTGCATGTGAGTGCATGCTGAGCACACCCATATAACATCCATGTACATTCCCCTCAGCTGCGATGCGTATTTGAGCTCTGACCACTAACAAAGGCACAACCTAAACTGATTAAATACGCAAACCAAGTGTGCTTTTCAAAATAAAGTGTTATCTCATTAGTGAAACATCAGCATATGTTGCTGCATGCACGAATCCCTGTCCTCATCCTCTCATCTTGCAGGGTGTGAGTGTTCATGCATGCCTCTGTGCCGCCACGATCTTGCTTTCTGTCCAACACAAGCATTGCAGAGCACAAGTTGCATACTAAACAAATCATTAAGACATAAATGAGAACATCAGAATCTATCTGCAGTCGTGCACACAGACTGAGACAGAGGGGGGGGGGGGGGACCAATTTATCTTCAGTCTTTCCTGTCTCCTCTCCTAATGTTGGCATTCCCTATTTCTTTCTCACTCTCCCAGTTTATTTTCTTTTTCTGACTGGAAGAAGCAGAGTATAGCCTGGATGAATATATTAGACTCTCCGCCTGTAGTTTGTTATCTAATTGGGAGAAGCAAAGGCAGCTACGTCTCAGGCTTGGCCCAGATGTTGTGACCCGACTGGTTTTCCTATTCCCTTCTAATTTTGTCCTGCATCTCCAACACTGGCCAGTCCTGGTCCTCTTTCCTGTCCAGATGCATGATGCAAAAAGGAATGTCTAAGCAGAGCATAAAGAGACAGAAGCCTCAGAAAGAGCCAGAATTGCTAGACACTATAAAGAGTCAAGAGTCAGAGAAGTGTGTGTGTAGGTGTGTGATATAGCTAAGCAGCTACCCTTGTGTGAACAGCTGATAGAGGCTGGACCAGTCCAGACAGGAGCTAGATTATCAACCGCTCCTCCGCTCTGGACGCTGCTCATCTGATAATTAAACAGCTTTTATGGCTCATTTGCTGCTGTTTACCGAGAGATTGTGCGTGTCCATGTGTGTGTGTGTGTGTGTTTACTTTGTGTGTCAGTGTACGCGTGCGAGCAGGAAGAACAATTCTGCTTGCGTTTGTCTCTTGGGCCAAGCTTCACATTGACAGCAGCTTATTTATAGTTATGTAAAACTAAATCGAAGACAATATTTGCAGTATCACAAGTTTTAATTCCATCCTTGTACTGAGATTGTTTATAAATACTTGTTTAAACATGTGAGTGTACTGAACATAAGTACCATGGTAGCTACATTTAACAGGTTCACATGGTAACACTACACTGTTTTGTTACAACAAGCTGTTGTAAATTGAACAAATTGCACAGAATCACTTTGGACCAGGTATTTATCTGAAGTTTTTTTTTTTTTTTAGATTGATTAATTACCTCCGCCGATGCAGGGGGTAAATTAATCACCGGTGTTAGTTTGATTGTTATCAGGAACTGATTATTACATTTTGGTGATGATCTGGGTTCTGGATCACTTTGACATTTTGTTAAGATTGCAGTCAATGAGTTTCAAAATGTGTTCCTTAAAATCTCGGTTGATCTGTGGGCATCCCCCAAACCTCTTCTTCTGTCTCAAGTTCTTCCTCTTATTCACTCTTGTCATACTTGCATGGCTATGTTTGTGTGTGCGTGTGCGACAGAAAGTGGACAAACTGGAGATGCAGCACAGCAAAGCCAGAAAGCGTGCGCAACGTGTCTGAAGGTGAGCGTGTATCTGTTGTGCCTCTGCTGGCAACCTTGCACCAGCCCCTCCTTCCAGGCCATTTTTCATCCAACTGCTGCAGTACACGCTGCAGAGGGAGACGGGGGTGGTGGATTGGTGTGGAGGGGGGCTTTGGGGGTGGCATGGATAGCAGTTAGATAGAGAAGGGAAATTAGCCATGCTGCTGCCATACGGCTGTGTTGAGAAGTTGTCTATTGCTCGGATCATGTGCATTATTTAACAGGTTGCATGTTTTGGGATGCAGGAATGAGACCACAGAGGTGCAGCTGTAGGTTCAGGCACATGCACTTGCACATGCACATGCACATGCACACACCGACATGCCCTGGCAGATCAAACAGCCGACTGTGTGACTGCAACCGGTGTTGATTCATCAGTCTCATTCTGCATTCACCCCACCTTGTGGATAATTTACTTTGTCAAATTAATTATCAGTGTAAGTGTCAGCATGTGGCAATGATCTGCATCCAGATAACCTTGATATATCAACTAAGTGAGTTTTAGAGTCAATGTTTTTAGCAAGAGGATGGGATCCCATACACAATCTGATCTCACACGCGTTCTTCATCCATCTCTATCCTCCCACCCATTGTTTCCAGCTCTACTTAAAAAGCAAAGTAGTCTGTACACCAAAGGCGGAATCAGATATGCAAATTGATGGGGGTCTAAGGCTTGGGGGGGGGGGGGGGGGGGGTTCTGACATATAGCTCCACCAACCTCTCCAAGCGCTTCATTCAAGAGGCTGCTGTTACGCAGGAATGGGACAGAGAACTTTAGTGGTGGGGTGATGGTGGGAGACTTGGAGCACTAGAAACAGCATGACTCAAAGGGGCGCTGAAGATATCTCAGCTGCTCCCCAGAGTCCCTGAGTCAGCATCCAGATATATTGTCTAACCTCACGAGGGCAGGACATAGTGAAGAGAGGCAGCTTAGATGACATCACAGAGCGCCGCCTGACGCACTCTCATAGACAAATCCAATCATTCATTATTCATTCAGACACTGTCATGGCTGTGTCTTTCATTTACCATTTTTTCATGTTACCCTATGCCGCCCTTATTTTTGCAATGCAGAGCTGCTCCTCTTCTTCTTCTTCATAATCATAATAATAATAATAATAACAATAAAAAATGTGATGTTGCTTAAGGACAATGCTCCTGTTTTTCTTTGCTTCATGTTAATAGCATACAATGTTTGTAAAATGAGTAGTTTGCATTAAAAAGCTGCAAGTGGTTGCATGTTTGTTCCTCGTGCAACACCAACATCTGTTGTGTCATCATTAACAAATCAGGTCTGTGTGTCCGCATAAAAGTTAATGTGTAACACAAATTTAATAAATAGACCTCAGGGAGTGTTTTCTGCATCAAATCACTTTCCATTAATTGATTGTGTTGTGGCTTCGGTCTTCCAGCGGCCTTGTCTTTTTGTCTCACTGTTAATGCTCCATTGTTTTAACAGCCATCTTGGTTAGCCCTAGCTCTTTATTCCATGTCTGTCTTGTCATTTTTCATAATTGTCTGTGATACATTATGCTTATAGAACTGCTAGGTTCTTGTGCCCTGGTGTGATCCATAAACATCTGCACTTTGGAACTGCACACACAAGGAAATGCATGTAAATACATCACAGCCAATTACCGGTAAATGTTAAACATTGCAGGGTCGCTCTGCAATGATACTGAACTGATTAGGCAGGCGTTTTCCTTGCAGAGGCCAGAGTACGTGTGTTTGAGTTCACACTTAATTGCATGCTTGATACATTCATTGAATTACTGAAGAGTTTAGCCATGCACACTCATTTGTTTGCGTTTGTGAATGTTGTTTGTCAGATTGCTGTAACAGTCTTTGACCGTTCAGCCATATCTCACAGAGGAACTCCCATGAGGCTTTGCTGCTGCCACCGCCGCTGCTGTGGGCTTTTAAATGATTGTTTACATGCTGGCTCCTACTAAATTACACCCTCTATTTGACCTTCTACGTTTTCGACTGCCGTAGTGTCCCAGCTTGAATGGACTGCTTGTCTTAGCCAATGCTGTGAGAGCATGCAGAATGATCACATGTGCTTCTATGGACAGAAACAGAATCAGAATAGGTTATAGAAATGGACATTTTTGGCAACAGACAGGAAGGGGGTGGAGTTAAAACATTAAACTCTGAATGCAGCAGAAAAATTCACATTCGCATTTTCGCATTCGCATTTTCACACAAAAGGGACGTATGGTGCCTATCGGCATGTTTTTGGTAGCAGCAGCTGAAAATATTTTGTTGTGTGGCGACAAAACCGGGATCCCAATTACAGTGTGTAAAATTCTGTGATTTTTCTGTGAAAATCAGGAATAAAGAGGAAATAAAGAAAAATACAGAGATGATGAGGCTTGATTTGAATTCCCTCCCAGTAGCCACATGAAAGCAGGACTGTCAAAACCGGAATACAGTTCATGTCTGTGGTAAAAAAGAAAACTTAGAATTCCTTTCTAGGTATAAAGCTGATTCATTTGTACATCTTTCATTAAATGACAGCAAACAACATTAATTCCACTGGTTGAATAACACAATTATGACATAAATAACTTAAGGATTGCTCTTTTTTCTCTGATGACAGTTGATTACTTTGTCTCAGGACACTTCAAATCACATATTTTCCTTTCCCAATAGGTGTTGTCTGCAGGGAATGCTATTTGTTATTGACATCAGATTAACATTAATAGATTAAACACTAAAAGCACATGTAATGGCATAGTGAGTAAGAACAGTAATTAAAAAGAAGACCAGCTAGTATTTGAGATGTCACCATTGTTTGATTAGTGATTCGGCAGATCTGTCTTTGTGAATTAACGGTAAAAGATGGCAGATTAGATCATGTGTGATTGGTTCACGTTGGCACGTTCAGGGAGAAAGATGACAGAATGACAGGAGTTAAGACAGCAGAAGGGAATGAACATAGAAAAGGAAGCGAAAGGTGACAAGGAAGGCAGGATAACAATTCTGAAGCCAGCTGGCTGACCTCTAACTAATTGAGTCGGTGATCAGGCGAAGGCAGCGCTTCTCTCTCTCTCTCTCCCCAAAGGGGGCGAGAGAACACAGCAGATTGGAAAAAGTTATATAAGGAAAGAAGGCGTCCATCCTACCACCATCTCTGTCATGACACTCCTCTATCTATCTCTCCCACTCAGCGCCTCCACGATAAACTACCAGCCATGGTTCTACAGTAGGTTGATGATTTAGTGAGATGCTGCAGCAGCGGCTTCCTCTAACTGGGACAGAGTGACTGTGGCAAAGGGCCAAAAAGGCTGCGGCTCCTCACAACATGATGCAGGGCAGACAGATATTGTGCTGACTGGAGGACTCACAAAGCATCACCTACGTCTCATGACCTTATCTTGTAGTCCAAGTCAAATGAGAGTAAGGGGCGGCTTCAGGGTTTGAGGAAAATCCCCTCACCTTTGATGCTATTGATTATTCAACTCCTGTTTTGTTTTTTGTTTCTTCCTGGGCCTTGCTCAGCTCTAACAGAAATGCTGAGCCGTGGTAATGTCTAATAAAATACCAAAAACCCTGGATGGTACTTGACGTTTATTGTCATTGACGTTGCTTGTGTAATGTGATACATTGCTGAATTTGCACTGAACTCTCGACAGCTGCAGGATGAGCCATTGTGTTGCGCAAGAAAAATGCTACAGGCAAAAGATGCGTGGGCATTTATATTCATGTGTGCACATTATAATTTGTGCCATTCACACAGTGATTGATTAGAGTTGGAGTGAGAGAGAAAGAGAGAGAACAATTGTGTGTGTGTAATCAAACTGTTTCTCGGCCTGGAAATAGGATTGTTGCCTCTTACCAATGATCTTTATGATCTAATTATCCTCATATCTGTGAATGATCTATAACACATGTACTACATGTGCATGTGTTAAGTCATGCGTAGGGCATAAGCCTCACAGTTTATAATAATCCTGACAGATGATTCAGCCCAACGGTGCCATTTTGAACCAGTATTTATATACTGAATGTTCAATCAAGACAATGAAGTAATGATAATTGTTTATTGCAGCAGATGATATGCGATAATTAGTCCGTCAGAAAAACTTTGGTGTTTAGACTCTACAGGGAAGCTGTGATTGAAGAGCATATGCTGTAAATAGTAGCAAGATATATCTCCCACTGAGTCCAGACTGGTTGGTGGTGGTGGCGGCGGCGGCTGATGACTCTGCTGGTAATTACGAGGCTGAAGATGCTGATGATGTTATGATGTTATGACACGGATGAACTAGAAGTACAGACAGAATCATCTTTATAAATAGCAGCAAGATGACGAACTGACGTTTTGTCGCCAGCGGATTTACAATCCAAGACGACTGCAGAAAATCAAGGCGCAAGTGGTGGAACGCCACAGAGTAACATAGTTCTCTCCCTGCGAAAGCTATTAGCCTGAAAATGTGATCACCATGTAAAATGAGGCCATGATGTCACAGTTTTTTCAGTTTACATGTCAATGGTAATGACATCATCAACTGGTTTTCAAACATTTGTGTATTCAGGCCCTGAAAGAATGTTGTCGTTTTTAACAGCACAACCGCAACAGAGGTTTAGCGATGTATCCAAGAACCGTTGCTGCGCGTGAACTCGCCCGAGACTGAGCACAATGTCAACGGCAAGAATGTATGACAATGAACTACAGACATAATTACAGTGTGTAAAAGTCTTTCTAAATGAACTACAAAAAAAAACACATTTCAGTTGCTACAAAATGAATCAAGCAAGAAACGCATTGATGTATTATTATGTGTTTATTCATTCATTCTGGTCAAACTGGGGAAACTATTTTATTCTCTATTAACATCTTTGCTTCTTCCCATACACATAATTACAAGCAGCTTCATTGGCTGACGTAACATGTCCATCGGAACTGTATTGCTGTTCCATTGTAGTAGTTATAAACATAATTTGGCTTGTCTTAGAGTCCCTTGGGTGCTTGACAGGAAATGCCTTCTAATTGCTGCAGTGGAAACAACGTTAATGCATGAGAAAAGCAAAGTAAGGCGTAAAGTAAATTGTGTGTCGCCACTTGAGCTCTTGCAGAGTTGATAAAATAGGTGAGAAAAAAAATTCAAATTACCACAAACTGCCACCGGCATTATGTAGGACAAGCCCCGTTGTGTACATCTAGTGATGATGATAAGTGAAACAACGCTGTTTTGTTGTGTCTGTAAATATTACTGATGCAATTCAGCCTCACAGCATCCGCTTTTGATTTACATTGTACTGTATACTGTGGTAAAACACCTCTCGGACATGAGCAGTGAGTTTTCATCCAACTTGTGTTTTCTTCCTGATGCTGGCGGCACACTAGCATTATCATTTAAAGCACAAATTGTATAATGTCCTTTGATTTTAATAATATCTCACCCACTTTTAGGGCTATTTCTGGCCTTCCTTTTTTCAGCAATAGCCATTCCATTTATTTGTGCACCTTATAAATAGCTTTCTTTATAGCTTTTATTGTTCAAGTACTGCTTTAAACCTGCTTTTCTTTCAAGAAAGAAATGTGAAACTTTGAGTACGTTTCCTTGTGTGCGAACAAATTTTTAAATCTGCATCCGAATATAAGTTGAGTAGTGCCTTTAATGTTTGTAATGTGGCAACGATGAATCCTTTCAGCTCTGCAGAAATGCCAGAATTAAGCAAGCAATCGACTAGAAGGCTGATTTGCTGTGGCGACCCCTGACGGGAAGAGGAGAAACAGGAAAGAGAATAAGAATAAATTAGGAATCTAACACTTGTAAATGGTGTAGTTAGTACAATCTGCTCAGGATGAGTGTTCACATTCATTTGATGATAACTGTGTATAAAAACAGGATAAATAGTGATGCCGTCTCTGCAGAAGGCAGCATCATATAACACTGGCAATTAGCATCACCAGGGTGTTGATCTGCTCCACCCTGTTCGAATCAATGGCTGTAGAGGTCATGGATGATGCATATACATGTGAGACTGTCTACATGTGTGTAAGCATATTATTCAATGAAACCCTGCCTAACCCTCCCATCATCTCTCTGCACCCTCCCCACCTGTCTGCCTCTCACCTAGATGGTTTATAAGGCCTGGCTGTGTTCTCAGTACTTCCAGACCACCCAGGTGCATTGCAGTAACCGGATCCCCTGTGGTCAATACTGCCTGGAGGTGCAGCAGCGGTGTCCCTTCGTCCTGCCTGACAACGATGATCTCATTCACGGAGGCAGCCCCAGTTTTATATGCACAGGTACAAAATTCCACCTTTCTATTAATAGATTCTTCTGTCTCTTTTTATATACTGTGTTTTCGCAGTACAAGGAGGGCCAGCTGTGGTGTAACTGAGCAATAAGCAGTAAGCATTACTTCTACATATCACCCTGTGTACTGTGTCGATCACACTCTTGACCTGGGGAACACACCGAACGCTGAGCTAACAAATTGCGAGGACAAAGGCAACGTGATGTCTCGTTCAGTGACACTTCAGTGGGACACACAACCTCTGATGGACACGCAGTGAACACTTGTGAACTAACAGTTACAGGATGTTCTGTCTAATCATCTATCTAGCAGGACGATACACCATAACACAGAACTGTGGCCAATTATTCACGGCACCAAGCGGCAGCTGCAAAGTACAGTACTGTGACGATAAGTGTGTATATTGTGCTTTAAGTTTAGCACGCACACACACACACACACACACACACACAGAGACATGTCTGGAACACATATGTGAAAGGTGAGTCCCCACAGTTTTACTGAGTGAGCAGATAATGATTATAATTACAGGCTCTGACATCGCATGTTGATGCTGCCCTCTTGTGGTCATGTTGGAAACGGTTTCTTTTTGGTGGCTCAAAATAAATTCATTGTTCCTTTTCTGTGATGTTTTCTTTACATGACAAATTAAGTCATAAATGAATGAATGAATGAACATCTCTGGCTTTCATCCCGAAGTCTTTGTTACATCTTAAGCAATTTTGAAAAATAGATGACTGATTTCAGTAATTCTGTTGAATTGCAGTTTTTCTATAATCCTGCTAACAAACAGACAGACAGACAAACACCATCGAATGCATAACCTCCTTGGCGGAGGTAATTACTGTGAATCAATCTGCTGTTTTCATAACTGCAGAGTATGTGCTGATGCATGAATTCAAAAATGCTTCCAATGTTAAATGTAGTGTTACTATTCTCTCACCAAAATGACCCCCAGGGCTGCTGGAGGATCATCCATCAGGTGTGGACCCGTACGCAGAGTGCTGTGACGTGCGGTGGGACTTAAAAGTGGATAATCATTCTCGGGGGTCACTGAAAAGAACTCATCCGCCCTGCCAGCACCGAACCTCCCTCAGCTCTTCGGCAGCCTGCAGACTGTGTAACAGCCGGCTCAAACTCTGCCTGCTGGTCCTTGTCCTCCTACACACTGTTGCCAGCCTCACTGCATCCCACAATGCAACAGAACTAGGCCTCCCCGCCATCACGCCTCTGGAGGAGAGCCCTGCCAACGAGGAGTGATAGCGCTGCCAGGATGAGATGAGGTTGCTGGGGTGGGGGATTCCCTCACCATGGCAACCGATGGAAAAATACAGCCACAGTTGTGCTGTAGCTGTGTGCCTGTGGACATTCTGCAACACCTTCTGGTAAATGGAGAATGTGAGACGCTTTGAGACGAAAGACACGCAAATCAATCAAAACAAATATCTAAGTTAACAAACAGACTTACTAAGGGACTCCCTCAGATAGAGAGGGGGGGCAATGCCACAGCCTTTGTTGAGCGGGAAGGTCGGCTTCCTCACGGCTGAGTTTCTCTCACTACGCTTTTTTACACTGTGTTCCAATTATTGGCTTCTGTTGCACTGGCTGACTAATGGAATAACACGATCATATTCTCTTTCTAATGTTCATCCCTTTTTGTTTGTTTCTGGGTCTCATACAGGAAAATAATGTGTTCTCTAAATAAGACAGAAGATGTTAAAAACAAATATATATATATATATAATAAGCTGCAAGTTTGTGAGCATGTTTGTGTTTAAAGATTTACCGTGTGCGAGCATCCATGGGTGCGTGTGTTCAAGTGCATGTTTTTGCGTGTGCGTGCGTGCGTGCGTGCGTGTGTGTGTGTAAGAATGAGTATTTGTTGCTGACGTACACCATAAAAGTCTACCTATGAGGCTGGGCAGCGATGATGTTTTGAGGACCCCCCCCCCAGATGTCACTGAGCTTTGTGATGCCGGTTTGTTGCCCACAGTCCCGATACAACCTCACCGGTTTTTGAATGTCGTCCATAATAAGCACTGTGTTTAACACAGGTTTATGCTTTCCTGCCACTTTGTTTTGTGAGATAACTTTGGCCCGTTGATACTGTTTTCCAGGAAGAAAGCAATCCTGTGATGAACACCGTGTAAAAAGCTAACACCTGGCTAAACTGGGAAAGCCTGGGAAGAGGATGCATTCCTCCAACAACCAGAGTTCGATTCAATGCAGTGTGCATCTTCTATTTCTGACTATGATTCCTATTGAAGCACTGCATTTATTTATTGCTAACGGGGACAATGGTAGAGTCTAGTCAGGGAAATTAGAACAGCCCTGATTTGGGCAGATATATAAAAAGTAACAAAAAGAGTGGTTTTCAAGTGAAATGTGCAGAGTGCATTGAGTATAATATTAATAATAATACACAGACCTTGATTATTCTGTTTATATTTAGTTATTTTGCAGCTCTGAACACACGCTCAGAACTAAAAAGGAAAGAACTAAAAGTTAAAATGTCCTTTAAATTGTAGTAGTTAAATTAACAAGATCTGAATCATAATAATTTTACATAATTAAAGACAAGAAACATTATTTCCATTTAGATACTACTACATGTCAAACGATCATGGTTTAAAAGTGCTAAAATAAAGCATTAGGAATAACACGCCTCGTGTTGCCCTGTTTTAAACGAGCCAATGAGAAGACAGAAATAATCACATGACTGGATGCCAAAGAACCTGTAATCATTTTTAATGACCATTAATGAATAGCATTTAATGAATAGCATTAGGAGGGTCAAGCCATTTTACATTGATGATGATGTATTATTGGTTGAATATTAATTATTATGATTGGGGGTACAATGTGATCAGTTTTTTTATCTCCTGTATCTTGGTTTTAAAGAATTAGCCACTTGTTAGCAACTTTGTTAGCTGGTGCACACAACAACTAGAAAAGTGAAGAAAAAAAATCACGTGAAATGAATTTATCTCACAGAACAAAACATGAAACTGTGTTAAGCTTGTCTTAACCAAAGAGTTATATTTCAGGCACCCCATTCAGATCCGGGTCACTTCTCAGCAAAGCTAACTGACATCAGGACTACAGAAACCTGAAGGCTGGGTGTTACATTACAGAGAATTTATGATTGGTGAATAGAATAGAAATGCATCTTATGATCAAGCTAAAATATCTGCATCTTGTTTGCAAAGGTAGCGTGCTACCTGCTGTAAGGCGAAGAAGAGTCCCCGAACCACTAATAGAATATTATAATGGCCACAGAAATACATTTATATATCACAGACCCAGTTTGTTCAAAATTCTCACTTTATTTCTCTTGAAAAAGTATCTGTGTAATCTATTTCCATGAATTGCATGTGGAAGCTCTCTGCAAGTTTACGGCAGCCTCTTTTCTTTTTCTTTTTTTTGACCTTTGTACCCAATCCACATCCCGTATTTTCCACAAATCAGTTCCTGTAGCATGCCCGCTGTCTTGTACATCAAACTAATGTCTCATTAAACAAAGGGCTTATTACAATATACAGTACAAACACAATCATCAACATGTCAGACACAACCAACACCCTGCAACTGCAAATTATCACCGGGCGAAAGGTAAAGCGTGGCTCGTTTTGCAACTGCTGTTACAGCGAGAAGGAGAAAGGAGCCCACAGAGAAGAGGAGCATCATTGTTTTTGTAAACGCCAATAACCTGACATTGTCTGAGTCGGCTCATGCTGGGGTTTATTTTACAAATACTGACCAGCGTTTGAACAGAAACAACTGGTGTGACCTTAAGGGCTGACTTCTTCTTTTAGTTTTTAGAAGTTAATTTATGAGTTGTTATTGTTGTTGTTTTTTGTTGTTCTTTTGCTCTCTTCAATGAACAAGGCTGTGAGATCAGGTATTTTGAAGTTACACAGATGTTGCTGAAAGCTTTCTTTCCCACGCTTAAGTACGTTTAATGAGATGTCCAATCCAATATCTGATGTCAATAATTTTAGTACACAGCTTATATGAGGATTTAAAATTCATCATTATTCATGCCTTGTCTTTATAATCAATATGTTGGAATGCTTTTAAAAACCTGACCCAATCTTTACACTTCCACTTGCATGAAATCCACTCACTGTCATTCAGCACAGCGTCCCCATGTCCATATATGCAAACGTTCAGTTATCTTGTCCCCCAGTAGATGGTGATAGAGTCATTCTTTATTGCAACTAGGCAAGAAGCAGGAAGGCTGAGCTGTGGAAAAAGAGGTGGGCATGTGGGTAAGTGTGCGTGTGCGTGTGCGTGTGCGTGTGCGTGTGAGTGTGTCCGTTTCGCTTTGCTCTGTGTTATCTGGAGAGCTCATTAGCATTGCCACAACCTTGGAAACTGCAGCACAGGTGTGGTGAACCGCCCGTGTCTTATGCCCCTGCAGGGACCTGCTACATCACTGGCCGTTATGTTCCACACCACCCTAAAGCGGCATGATCTTTAGTATAAAACAGTTGCACTGTCCTATGTGTAATAGCTGTGTCAGTGCTACAAGACTCACAACAGGTTTAAATTATAGGTAGGTGCACCTGTCTAAAGGAAAATCCCGCCAACCCTTCTCTGACATGACATATCATGTGTGGACGGGAGCCTGGAATTGGTGCCAAAGCCAGGATTAAAGTAAACCAATTCAAATCTGGTCTGACACTGCTTTTCATGGTCGAAACATTTTGGGTAACTGAAGGAAAACAGGGTCTGTCGGTTTAGTAGAAATGTGCCACGTTAGCAATATACTGCACCTCATCACCCACGCCCATCCCTCAGCATCAACACATACAAGGGGTTTCTGCAAGACATGCATGTGAATTTATTACTCCATCATCACAGGCGAGCTGTTGGGCGTGTGTTCATACAATAAAGCTGCCTTTGAAGGCATGCGGAGGACTTGGGCAGAGATGCATCCTCACACTGGTTGCATGGGCGCAGTTGCTGTGCATGTGTTGTCCTTCATCTTGCATCAGACATTCTTGGGCCGAGGACGGACATTTTTTACGTGAGTTTTCTGCCAACAATACTAGCGATGGCTCGGTCTACAATTGGATTTCTGTTGGTAATGCAGGCATGCGCGCAACAGTCAATCTGCTGTGATGATTTTATGTCCTGTGTGTTCTGGTTTGTCATTATTTAGTGCATTATGCCGAGATGAAATTGTGCAAGCTCCCACAGATTCTGTCATAATTCTTGACAAAGGTCTGTAGCAGTCAGGGTATGGTCACATTCCATAACATGCCCACCAGCTGAACTAATTTTTTCTTTTAACCCTGCACATGTAGAGTACGTATGCCTTTTGCACCGAACCCCCCCTGTGCACCCACCACCAAATGGTATGTACACACATATCTCTTTCGCTCACCGTCAGCCCCTCTGTTTTCACAATAGCTCCATCTTTATCTTGTGGATCTATGCAGAAGCCCATTTCTTTTTTCGTTGTAAATATGTTTCTTTGTATGCTGAACAATGTTTGTCTTAGCGTCAAGGTTTCTCTGTGTATTTTGAGTTGATATCATGCTGTTGCTTTCTTCTTCTCCTCCTCCTTCTTCTTCAAATTTTTCATTTTAAACGTCTGAGATCATTGATGTTAAAAGAGAATGTGGTAACGTTTAACCAATAGACTTGTCCTCAGCTTTGCAACCTTATTGTGAAAGGTTGTGGTTCTGTGTGTGTGAAAAGCGAAAGATTTATGATTATAGAAATGAAAAAGGTTCAAAGTCATATAGAAGTATCATTGCGATTATTATTATTATGATTACTATTACACTACCAGTATATTGTAATATTATAGATGCTTTAGTTCAAGTAACTTCTTTCATTTTTTTTACAAAGAACTTTGATGAAATGATTTATAAGACAGTCTCACAAGTCATGATCTTTTCAAAAAGTATGAAAATTACTGCTACAATGATTCAATTGTGTTCTGATGAAAATAAATACAAACATATAATCTGTTTCTCTGTTGTGTTTTCTGTCTTGCTGTAACATTATTCAAATTTAGTTGGGTTGTGCAATGCCGACCGTGTGTATAAGAATGTTTTTTTGCAGATTAAGAGGATACAAATACATTCTGTATCTGGAGCCTTGATAAACAGCTTCGCACATTTCCACTTCCAACCAGGAGATGGCAGTGTGAGAACATAAGAATGAGTGTATGCTGGCATAAAGTCAAGAGTAAAAAGAGCATAAAAATGTGGTCACCATGCAGATCATGAATAAGGCATTTATTGACTCGGATTTGTGCTAAATCCAGTAACTCTTCCCTTCAGCAGATTTAATCGTTTACAATATTCAGGGTTAAGTGTTTACTCAATTAAAGGTAGTCCATAATCCTCTCTTAAAATCTTCACCTTCATGCTGAGCTGAGATAAACCAGAGCTCTGCGTCTATCTTCCAGTCAAATATTATGGAACTGCTGACCAAGACCTGTTGAGGCTATTCAGGTCAAATGCTTCTACACCTGACTTAAAATATTAATATATCACTGCAAATAAAATTATTGAAGTAGTTATCAAGCATCAGTGACATAGTGGTCTGCATTATAATAAATGAAACTCTGGAAAGTGAAACTCTGGCTGTTTTCATTCATGGTTTATGTGGCTCATTTGGTGTGTCATCCTGCAGGAATTCAATTGTGGGCCACATGATGGCATACCTGAGAATGCAGTACTTTATAATGTGTTTATTCTGGTTCAAGATTCAGTGCCGTTGTCATGTCGGATTACAAAACTAGAGGCATAATGACAAATTGCATATTCTCTTTCTCCTTCCACTTCGGATTAAAGCCCTCATTTCTATTTCAGCTTGTCGGGGGATGATGTGCTCATCTGACTAATCCTCGAATAGCCTGCCAATAGCCAGCATCCAATATTCCACCTGCCATTCAGACCACAGACTGTGGGCGTTCATGTTTGCGTGTGTAATGTTAAAATGCCGTGCGTGAGTAGAAGGAAGCTCCGACGTTATAGTGCAACAGCTCTGCTGATGGGAAAAGCAATCCTAGGTAATTTTACTTTCAGAAATATTTGCCAGGATATTTTGCATGCTGTGGGTCAAAGCTGAGCTGCCACATACTGACCAATAGAGGTCAGCTTGCAGGATATTAAAAAAAAATTAACAGTGCATAGAAATTAGAATTCCTAAAAAGATATATATAAAAGACATATTTCTTTGGTCCTGGAAAAAGCGGTTAAATAGTTAGTAGAAAGCCCAAACCTATAATTGCCTGAATTGGTACGTGTTTTGTGCAAGGTCGTTATTATCACTCTACAGAAGCTTCAAATCTCTTTCACCACATACGTAGTTTTTGTATCACTCACAGATAATGCTTCTTGTGCTGATACTTCTCTCTTAAGAGTTGAGAAATGTCAGCCTGGTTTTAATGCCTCACAAGTTAAACCCTTATGTAACCATCCCGCGTAACAGTTTTAAGCCAAGTCTTTAGCAGGTCCTTCTGTGTCCCCGCCCCATTTTTGTTCAGTTGTTGACTTTGTGCAGTGTGTATATTTATGTTTCAATAAGAGGGAGGGGTAAAGCAATGTCAGGACTACAGGGACACACATCATCCACAAGAGTGTCATCCAGATCATTACTTTTATGGTAGTATAGCTCTACAGATTGTGTTGTACTGATTCTGATCCACGAGCCGCAGTGTTGGACCACTTTTTAAGGGTTGAATCTATAAGGCGTAATTAAACAGATGCTGAAGAGCTGCTGATTAGATAAGAAGAGTTGGCTGCTAGCTCGTAACTGCTGCTAAGGAGCGTGCGAGTGGCATCACAGCCAGTCAAAGCCAGAGAAGCCCAATTATACACTGATTGTGTTTCTCTAGAATGTGAACTTCATATGTGAGAAGATATGTGTGTGTTTTTTTGTGACTTGGGGGTGCAGTATTCAAATGGCCTAATCTAGAGTGTCAGATAGGAATATGCAGAATACATTTACAGGCTTTTGAATCTGCTGCATAATGCAAAAGCAATGCACTCAATATTGTTCACCCTGACACGTTAAATCCTCCGGCGGAGCTGCTGTGAATTCCTTAAAGTGTGAAAATTGCATGGCGGCCTCACAGGTGGATCTGGATGGAGTTTGAAAATGATAATTCATTTGAAGTTCAGGGAGCTCAGCTAAAACACAATTAAACTAATTGTACATCCAACATAATTTGGACTCTGTGGACTATGATGTACCTAAAGATCAACAGCTACAGTATATAATGCACTCAGGGTGTCTGGTCACACAAACACACACACACACACACACACACACACAATTTTCATTACGTTTGCAGCATTGAAATAACTGGAATGCTTTTTCTAATGTTGCCCATCATTACTGTTGTTGGGATTAATATGAATATAATAATGGTGTAAATAATGAAATGCTACATCATAGTGTGAAATATCCTTATGTCCTTCAAAGCTTTGAAATCAGTTTCATGTCTCTAAACTATTTATTTGATCCAGGATGTCACAACAAGGCACGGAGGACACTGTTACACTATAGCTTTGTCAAAAGTAGATTGTATTTTTTTGTATCGTCCGTAAGTGCAAATGAACTGTGATTGATAACTTACTAGAATGTATAACTATTGAGATATGTGAAGAAAGAACCAAAAATGTAATAATCAGCTGTGTGTACAGAGCACCAGGCTCTAGTATTGAGCCATTCAAGGACTGGATGGGAGAAATGTTTTCCAGTACTAATCAAAAAGTTGTTTTTGTCTGTGGTGACCTAAATATTGATCTACTCAATCCATATAAGAACAAAAATATTGATGAATTTCTTGACACAATGTACAGCATGAGTTTATATCCAAAAATCACTAGACCTAGTAGAATCACATCTCATAGTGCCACCTTAATCGATAACATATTCACCAATGACATAGTAAATAGTCCTATAAGCGGAATATTAATCAACGATATCAGTGACCACTTGCCAGTTTTTACAATTTATAACAGCAACTATCATCAGGGAAATCAGCCAGAGACAAGAACTAAATATAAACGAGTTAGGACAGATGAAAATATGAATAGATTAAAGAATGATTTGCTGGCACAAAATTGGGGAAAGGTGTGTGAAGACAGTGATCTCGATAGTGCATATGAGACATTTTTAAGAATATTCTCATCACTGTATGACAAAAATTGTCCAATAAAACAATACTTCAGGAAACAAAAATATAAAGATCGCCCTTGGTTCACGAAGGGGTTACAAAATGCCTGCAAAAAGAAAAATACTCTATACAGAGAATTCTTAAAACAAAGGACTAAAGAGGCAGAAATTAAATACAAAAAATACAAAAATAAGTTAACCTATATTATAAGAGTATGTAGAAAGGAATACTATAGTAAAATACTGTTTAATAACAAAAACAATATTAGAGGACTTTGGGACATATTAAATAGTATTATTAAAAATAGTGCGAAACAACAGAGCTATCCTCAATATTTCATTGAAAATAATATTAAACAGGAAAACATGGATGATGTGGTAAACAGCTTTAATAGTTTTTTTGTAAATGTTGGGCCAAACCTGGCAGGAAAAATTCCTGATTCCTTGTCTAAAGATATGACTGATAGTCTTATACTAAGAAATCCTAGTTCAATGTTCCTCACAGCAGTTGAAGATAATGAAATAACGGATATTGTAAATAAATGTAAATACAAAACATCCACTGATTCAAATGGAATTGATATGAATCTCATAAAAAAGGTCATTGATGGGATTTCAGAACCTTTAACATACATCTGTAACTTATCATTCCAAACTGGTAAATTTCCCAACAATATGAAAATAGCTAAAGTTGTGCCGCTGTATAAATCTGGAAATAGACACCACTTCACAAATTACAGGCCGATTTCTTTACTTCCACAATTCTCCAAAATTCTAGAAAAACTATTCAATATCAGATTAGACAAGTTTATAAACAAATATAAATTACTTTCTGACAGCCAATACGGGTTTAGAGCAAATCATTCAACATCACTAGCATTGACAGAATCAATTGAGGGGATTACAACTGCTATAGATCAAAAACTGCATTCAGTGGGAGTATTCATAGACCTTAAGAAAGCCTTTGACACAATTAATCACAACATATTAATCAATAAACTTGAACGGTATGGGATCAGGGGGATAGTATTGCACTGGGTGAAAAGTTATCTAAGCAACAGGAAACAATTTGTGAAGTTGGGTGAATATTCATCGTCATGCTTGGACATTGCTTGTGGTGTCCCACAGGGGTCAGTGTTAGGTCCAAAACTGTTTATAATCTACATAAATGATATTTGCAAAGTCTCAGAAAACGTAAAATTAGTATTATTTGCAGATGACACGAATATTTTTTGTTCTGGAGAGGACTTACAGGAATTAGTGGGGAGGATTTCTACTGAAATGGGAAAACTTAAAATGTGGTTTGACAGAAACAAATTATCAATAAACTTAAGTAAAACTAAATTCATGTTATTCAGTAATTGTAATAAAAAAAAACAGGTTCAGGTACAAGTAGATGGGGTCAATATTGAAAGAGTGTATCAAAATAAGTTTCTTGGGGTAATTATTGATGATAAAATAAACTGGAAGTTGCATATAAAACATGTACAAAGCAAACTGTCAAGAAGCATTTCAGTTCTGAGCAAAGTAAAACATATTCTGGATCACAAATCACTCCACATTCTTTATTGTTCATTTATTTTACCATATTTAAATTACTGTGTAGAGGTTTGGGGCAATACATACAAATGTACAACACAATCACTATATAAACTCCAAAAAAGAGCTATAAGGATAATTCACAATACCGGTTATAGAGAACACACAAATTCATTATTTTTACAATCAAAACTATTAAAATTCACTGACTTGGTTCATTTTCAAACAGTACAAATCATGCATAAAGCTATAAACAATCGACTTCCGGAAAATATTCAAAAGTTATTCTTTACTAGAGTTGCGGGTTATAACTTGAGGGGTGAGCACTACTTCAAACATCAGCGGGCACGTACAACATTAAAAGGTTTCTGTGTTTCTGTTTGTGGAGTCAGGTTGTGGAATGGGTTGGGTGCGGAGCTCAAGCAGTGTCCAAGCATGACCCAGTTTAAAAAGCGGTACAAACACGAGGTTTTCATGAAATACAGTGAGGGAGAAGGGCTTTAATGATCAGGTGTTTTCACGAGTGATTTATGAATTAGTTATTTACACTTTTTGACTCTATTTTTTGAAAGTATATTTGTTGTTTAATTTATTTTCTATCTTGTGGATATATCGGGTTCATTTTCTAATTATTTTCTAGCAAAAATAAATAAATAAATAATAATAAATATGTAAAATATATGTTTGTTTATAATTGCAATTTTTTATTTACTTTGGAAATGTATTCAATGTATGTATTTTAGAGGAATGGCTTGTTGAGTAGTGGAGAGGGGGTAGGTTCAAAAAAAGCTAATGCTTCATCCTACTCCTTTTCGGACATGTTTTGTTTGTATTATTATTGTTAAATTGACTTTGTTATTGTTGGTTTGACTATTATCATTTTTTTTCGGTTTGTTGTTTTCTATTTGTCTTTTAATTTGCATGTTCGAAATAAAGCATTCAAATCAAATCAAATCAATGTTTCTTTCAATGGATTACATTATTCAAAGAAAGACACTTTGGTCCATCTTATGTGAAAGTCTTTTAAACAGAGAACTCATTTCATCCTTTTTTCACAACTTCCACAGCTGGAAACACAGCAGGAGTTCAACATTGTGAAGAGATTATCATTGTTTGCCATTTATCATCGAGCATCAGCTGGTCTGTGGCCAGCAAATCTGTTTTATAACTGGATAACTTGGTCGTTTTTACGGGATTATCGCAGGATGATTTAGAGGCAACGGGAATAGGTGGCATTATTGATAACCTGACGTGTCATTTGAGAACTGCATTGATGAAAAGCTAGGAGATACATCATATGTAGTGTAAGGAGCTCAGGGGGGGAGAAGGTTCCATGGAAATCCAATCAAGTAATGAGAGATTCTGCTTTTCAAACACACAAAAAACGGTTGAAACCACATATTTCTTCTCTGTGTTATGCAATGATGGGACGGCTCATCCCTGTCACAAACACACCTGCATGTAAGCACACAAACAGATCCTTATTCCCATCATCTCGTTACCATGGCAGCACTTCAAAGCTGCTCTTTGCGCTATATCATGGACACTCGATAGATACACAAACACTCAGAGCCTTTGCATCAGCCTGCATGCATGTATTTTCTGTTTCAGACAGGAAATCTTCCTCTTTTTTGACCAGACATAGAAAAGTAAAAGTAAATGGGATTGTTTCCAGATCATGTGATCCCACTAAGAGTTTGGCTTGCTTACCACAGTATCTAATGCCGTATGCCCGCCCCCGCCACATATCTGCTTTGGAATCCAAACAGGAAGCACATATAAAGACAGCAATAGCTATGCATAATACTGCCTCTATGCTTGACTAAATATTTTCAGATTGCACAATTCCTACTCTCTGATGGGAAGTAAACTCATCAGATTCAGAGGCACTTTCCAAGCAACTGACACTGTCTCCTTTTGCCCAGTGATTATATTGTCAGGTGGCGGCGAGGCAACATTCTGATTGACCAATCAGCACAGGCATGAAAGCAGAGGAAAAAAGTTGTTAAAGCTAAAATACTGTGACTTCCAAGTTGCTGATACGGACAAGACATTTGTGTGTCCATCTCTGCAGGATTTGAAGACACAATGTATGCAAACTAGTGACTTATCTAGGGTGTACCCGGCTTCCACCCGTAGTCAGCCGGGACAGACTCCAGCCTAAACCCGTGACCCGGATCCGGATAAACGGCTGAAGACCAAGACAATTGCTGATAGTGTCGCCTTCAAGAAAGTGAATGAATGAATGTATCTTCTAGACTTCTTTATTTCAGTTTTGCAGTCTCTTAAATTATTGAAAGTCATACTGGTGACAAATAAATGTCACAAATCACTGAGCAATACTGCTTTCATCAGTGCCCATCACTAAAAGCTCATGTAGCTGAGCTACTGGGCATACTGTATCGCTAAAGGACTCACAGATGGGATGGACAGAAGATTTAAAAGTAATGGAGTAAAATACCATTATCTCTCTGACGGAAGGCTGGTTTTACCCTAATCCCAGGCACACACACACACACACACACACACACACGCAAACAGACAAATGCACGGCCATGTTGATATCACAAGCAGTTATTAGTTCCCTGAACATGAGTTGAAAGATTAAATTCACACAAATGCATATGTATTCACGCATATAAAAAGGCTGCAGATAATGTCAGTGGTTAGACCCAAATGAAGCTCAACTCTGGCTGAGAGCATCTGTTTTAAAGCCATCTGTCGTGGCCATTTGTCATTGGCTGATGGTGGACTGTGAAAAATACAGCAAAAACTTGCTAATGCATATTTGTTCTTTTACAAAGAAAAATCAGAAACTGCGATCTTCGCAGCCACTGAACCGTTTCCTTAGAGTATCGAAATGAGGATTTCCAAGTCACTGACCTTCAGACAACACTGTGATATGTTGGATGAGGAAAGGCGTGCAAACAAATTTCCAAACAAATGTAATTAACATTTAGCAGGGGATCAACATGAAGACTTGATTTTGTGAGTCCTGATGTTATTAAAATTATTGATTTTAATACCTTGGGCCTACTACAATCTTGAAATACAGTATACATTCTGGTAATTTCTTGTTTAGTAAACATATAGTCTAAAGAACTGTTAAACATCCACTGCATGGAAAGCATTAGATCTGAACAGCTTTAATAAGTTGCTATAATAAAGTGTCAGAATAAATCTGTTGTGCCGATGTGCAGTGCTTCTGCAATGGTTAGTACCGAATAAAATCCTCCACTCCACAGAAAAACCACTGAAGTCGTGACTCATTGTTTCATTTCCTATTATGATGGCTGCTTACACTTCCTGTTGTGTTTTATTTACAGGGTGTGATTCATTGTTAGAACTATTTCCCCTGAGGCCTCAGATGCTGATTACTTCTGTGGCAGCCATCCCTTAGGTGTGCTAATGGCCAGACACACTGAACAGCTTTCAAAGTTTGGCCACTGTGTCTCATCCAATCAACACCAAGCATGCATTTAAGCTTCCTGCTCATGGTGATCAGTGCCATGAGCTATGATGCCAAATGTTAAGTGTTTTTGCTCAAATGTTCAGAATGATAATGTTTCACTCATTTCCCCCCAATTTCCTCCCTCCATAACTTTCCCTAGACATTATCACTGATACCAAAAAAAAAAAAAGCATGGAGTTTTAAAACTGTTAACCTTTACACAGTTGATAACAGGATATTAAGGTAATCAGACGGGTGGCATGATTCACCCTGATTAGTTCATTAGACATTAAATGGAGTGTTTAATGATGCACATGAAAGAGTGACGATGTGTGGAGCAAAGAAATATCCATATACTTGCAGGTTTTCCGATATGTCCATCCACTTATAATGCCAGAACCACAAAGATGCATTATGACGACGGAGATGGAACCACATTAGTGACAAATTTGATAAATACACAAGGACCTAAAAAAATTAGGCCCTTATGCTGGTTTGCCTTGTTCTCGCCGAGGAAAGACGCATGCCATTAACCCCACGCTGCGCAGTTGCTGATTACACTGAAACACCTCTTTGCCATATTACTCAGCCATATGTTCAAAACAAAGTTATAAACGACAGGTAAGAACCCAAATGCACGACAGTAGAGGGGAAATCCAATAAATGAGCTTTATTAGCCAAAGCCAGGTAGTCAGTCCAAAACAGTAGACAAATCTAGATAAGGGCAGGCAATGAGACAGTTTCAGAAATCAGGCAGAGTTCACAAACCGGGTAATCAGAATGACCAAACAGGCAAACAGATCCAAAGGAGCAGGCAAAGAAACATAATCCAAGGATCAGGCAGGTTTGAAACACAGGAGGTCAGTCTGGAATGCTGAAAAGTAGGAATCATCACTAAACAATCTGGCAGATGGGTGTGGCAGGATCAGGGCCTAAGTTGTGTCAGGACTGATGACGGATGAGTTGCAGGTGATAGCAGAAACACAGGTGACAGGAATGAGCTGATTGGAGGGGAGACTCTGGAAGACAGGAGAAGTTAGTGTGTGGAAAAAAACACAGGCCCGCCTCAAACTGTGACATGGATAATACACACCAAATTGCAAAAAATAATTTGAGATGACATCTAAAATGTACACTTTCATTTATTGATTGATTTGCAAGTGTACATCATGATACAATTGTTTTTTGCTAAATATCTTGTTGACTGAGCTTTCTAAAAACGCCATGATGCTATGACCTGCTAGAAATAATACTGTTCATACATAGATTTAGTGTTTTTGAAGAACAGTCCCAATATAATAAACGAGGTACAATATTTTTTGCCTCTCCGCACGTCAACATAAATACCCAGGCGTTCGACAGCACAGTCGTGCTGGATGATGTTAGGTTGCAGGTTTTCTCTCTCTCTCCCTCTCTCGCTCTTTCTCTCTCTCTCTGATGTGTGTAATTGCGAGCTTTGTCTTCTTGCTTTATTTAGCCACCAGTTAAGCCCTGTCAGAGCAGCGCATCGACAGGGGATTCCAGTTGGTTAAGCTGATGTGGGTGGAGGCCGAGTAATCAAGGCTGATTGTTGTCTGCCACACACTGTTCCACCCAGAAGTTGAAACTTTATCACATGTTTAGTCCACTTGTTAAGTCAGCAGTGTTGCTATCAGCGTTTTCCATCGGGGAGACCAGTGAGACGTCTCAGGGCCACGCGATTGTTGTGTGTGTGTGTGTGTGTGTGTGTGTGTGTTCCAAGGCCAGTCTATTGTTATTTGTTGGGTAACAGTAAGTCTCCATTGCATTTGATTTGGTCTCCTGTGACACCCGCAATGAGCCTGTCCTTGAAACCGAAAGGTGAAATTTAAATGCAAACATAATATATATAATATAATATAATACATATAAAGCATCAAAAATAAATGCTTCATTGACTAGCAGATAATTATAAATCATAGATCATAAAGCAAACAATGGTACTTCAAATAAAATTTAATTAATCAATTAAACTTTTCATTAGTAGGACATTTGTAGGACATATGTAATTTTAAAATTAATATGTTGTTGGTGATCAACAATCGAATGTTATAACTACTGTGCGTTTTTTGCAACAACAAACATTTAGTAATTCTAATTACCCTTATTTAGTTACTTTTTGTAATATATTTGTAATATTACTGAAATTTCTTGTATCTTTTGCAGCCATTAATTACTGAGACATGATTTACTGGTGGCGAATCATTACTGGCTCAGATCATTAGCAGCCAAGGCAATGCACAGGTGTCACCTGTCAGGTGAATCACAGAACCATTATATCAATATAGCAGCAATGTACTGACGATATTACGGTACTCAACAAGGGTGACTGTCACCTTTGACATAATACAAATTTACTACAAGAAGGTAATGTGTATGTTCAAGTAAGACTCATTTATAATTCATTCCAAGCTGTCCTTTGATGCAGGCACAGTGCTGGGACTTTTATTGATTGTGAGTGAGACAAAGTACATTTTCACTGTGCTTTCTTATTATAGACGTTAATACAATTTGTCTTGCTTTGACAGTTTTCATATATTTAAAGCTAAACTGACTGGTAGGCTGAGGAATGCAGCCGGTGATTCATGATCATTATGACGCTTCATTATTTATTAGTAACAACACACATAGATTTTATTTTAAAGCTGTTGAAGATAAAACAGTGTGCTGTCAATAATGCAGGTTTTTGGTCTGCATTGTGTAAAAAAATGCTCCAATTCCAATTCTTTGGCACACATGCAAACTAATAATATGAAAGATACCTTTTTTTATTTTACTGATTATTTGGCTATTGAAAGTGATTGCAGGGAGAGCGAGAGCTGAGTGAGCTACATTGAAGTCAACAACTATCATTTCAAAAGCTTGTCTCGACGTTAATCAGTCCATGTGCTTTTAAGATTGTACAGAGATTGTCAAATTAAGCAGCAGTTCTGAGCTCTAATTAGATCAGTTTTTATTTTTAGTATAGCTTTAGATCTTATGAAAGTTGTCTCATTGCTTTTTCTGAGAGGTGTACACCATAATCCATGTCCATGTCCAGAGGCACACAATGATGCTCTTTACGAGCACTCTTTCTAATTACTGCTTTCTTCCAGCACGAATTATGGTGAGAATCACTGAGGGATGCCAGCAAGTATCTCTGATGCATTTTGTTATGCGAGTTGTCAACCTGCAGTATGAGTGTTAAAACAGCCTCTGGTCTTCCACAGCTGCTGAAGTGAGGGGCAGAGGAGATGCAGAGCCACAAGGTTAATTGAAGGTTTATGAGATCTTTCATGGCTGATGCAGAAAGTCACATTAATGTATAATTCATGCATGAAACCTTGCTTAAGCCTATCTGGATAACCCAAGACAACATAGAGTTTCAGATAATTGTTTTATTTTGCTAGTTAATAAGCAAAAAGTATGAGTATTGTGTGTTACCTTGATTTGTGATATGTGAGCAGGTCTTGCTCAGGTCTGAATTAAATACTGATTTCCCCTTGGGCAGAGGCAGCATCCTTCTCTGATTGAGATGTTAGAATTCAGGTCTGCTGTTACCATTTACCGCCCCACTCCTGCAGACAGACGATCCTGTGCACAAGCACTCGCTGGTTGCTGCTTATTCTTCTTGCTTTCCTTCGCTCTCTCAGACCGCATCAGTAGTCATTATGGAATACGGCACAGGTGACATTGATGATTACCTTTTAGCAATTCTCATTGGTTTAATTCCTTACCAGGATGAGAGTGTGTGTCTATGTGCATGCCCCTAACTGTGCACAATGTAATTCCTTTTCAATCTAATTGGATGGCATTCACTCTAATCAAAGATTGACGCTGAGGAGTCAGAGTTTCATTCATCACTGTTCATCTTTTGAACTTATTTGGTGAGGAACATACCTCTTTGAAAAACTGTACTGTAGTTTTTCTGGAATGCTGGGCGTACTGTCTTCCTCTTTCTTCCCTGTCTTGCAGGATGTCACGGGGTTCGATTATTGGCCTTACTCTTTTTTCACTATTAAATGCTGCTGCTCGGATCAATTAAAGTGAAGCATGTCATTTCTCAGTTACATCACTAATGACATTTGCACAGCAGTTAGTGCATTTCTCAAATCAATTAGTGCAAACTGCAGAACCTAGTGGATAACCTGCAAAAGCAAGTCACTTGCTCGAAATGGATATTCCATTCCTCAAAAGCAAGTCTTTGTGCCAATGAAACTGCCAGTGTCATCAAAATGAGAAGTCTTGACACGATCGTTTATGAACAAGAGACTCAAATGGCTTCGTCATGTTTTTATTATGACAGTTTATTCTCTTGGTGTTTTCCAATGCAAAAAAAAGGTCAGAACTCGGTGACACGACCTGAAAATGCTCCAGACAGCACTATACACTACGGTACTTCCACAGCCGTTTGAATATGACAGTAAAGTTGCACTGTAGTTAGGCGAGTGAGTACAAGACACTGCATACGTACGATTCGCATCTTTATCGTATATGCCCTTTGCAATTCGACAGCATTGTGCAAAAGAAACATACACTATAGTCACCTATTTAGACCAAACATAAGAAGCATCTTATGTTTGAAAAGCTGATCTTTTTCAGCTTTTGTCCATGCATTTTCTTGTAGACGAGACAACTGTATTTTCCATATTAGCACATATCTGATGTGATTAACAATAACATTTACTTCATCATCAGTGCTGGCCTCTAATTGAAGAAGATAGCTGTGGTATGCATTCATGTTTTATGCATGTTATGCTATATATCAATGACAGCAGCCAACAAGTAATTCTGCTGTCCTGGGCTTAAAGGATTTGTGCCATTATTCGCAGGTAGGAATGATGGAATCTTGCTAACTGCACATCGATCCGTTGAGTGAATGTGCATCCATTCATGAGACAGTGCTAATCCTTCAGCGTCGCTGTATTGCACTGCACCTTCGTCGTCTCAGGTATATTCAGTTTGCAGTCACTGCCTCCTCATGGCAGACTGTTTTCAATAACACTTTAAAAGTCGTAAAGCAAATAGCAACTGAAGGTCGGTAAAAGAGCGCACCTGTATTAGTTATTGTGAAGTTGAGTTTTTATTATTTAGACTACCGGTACCTTTTACCTACCTTTTCTTTGTTCTTATTTGACTTATCCATGACACGGAGAACAGCGAAAACCGCCTAGAATCGGATCTTTTCCACTTCCGGTTCGAGCCTCTTCCATAAGAGGTCTTAAATCAGACACAAACTGTATTTACAGTGAAACCTCAGTCCCTATTATTACCATATTTGAAATATGACAGTTGAAAACCCTGCAAATCCCACAACAATGCAGATTAGCAAAATTTACCACGCTTAATTGAAATACTCAATGTGATCTTTTTTTGTGGGCCCATTGACAAGTTTTGACTCCCTTTGCTTGCACCAGTATAATGAGGGTAACCCCGCCACAGTTTCACTCTATGTATGACCTCCGAAAGTAATCTCTTTTGTGCAATTTAATATAAGGACATAACACATGGCCTCTGATAATCAAGCTAAAGGAGGACACAATTAATATCCCTCCACCGCTATGCGCTTCAGTCGGAGCCGAGTACCAGCTGTGATGCACACACACACACACACACACACAGAAATTATAGAAGAATGTCACAAAATAAATGAGATTTGGTATAATCTGACATAGAGACTTTATTAGAATTAGATAACATCAAACAGGAGAGCAAAAGCAATGAATGAACAGCAGGAAAGTCAAAGATCACATGCAACAAATCTTCTTCTCTGACACACACACACACACACTGAACACACGTTCCATGCCAGGAATATACAAATGCTATCCAGATGATCTTTGTGTGACAGGGAGCATATCTCTCTTGTTGGCCAAGTCACAGTGGCTGTAATGATAATGAATCGGTGCTGTCATAAGAGAGGCAGGCCTGCGAAACCTCATTCCTCCTAATAAACCAGAATGGAAAACTGCACATTCCAAAGTACAAGTCATCTCCTAAGGCCTTTTGGCGTCAGAGCAGCAAAAACGGATGCGTCAAAAACAGAGAGCAGATCAGAGAATCCTGTCAGCCATTTTTCACAGGTTGTTTTCTCAAACTTGTCGCTCTTTGAGAAAGGACAATCATCCCCACGGGCGTTTTTTGTTGATGAGGCCAATCTCCGACATGTCAGATCCAAAAGTGTTGCCATTGCCCATATTTGTGTTTCGTGGTTGGGGAAACAACCGAGGCCATTGCTTTCGTCTCCTGCTCTTATTTAGCCTTGAACAAGACTGACTTGTGTATAAACACAGCGAGTGATGCACACACACACACACACACACACAAATACTGTACATTTGATACACACTTAAGGCAATGGTGGCCTGGCAACTGTGACCGTTGAAGTAGATCTAATTGTGCCCTTGCATGCTTCTCTATTAATTCATCCCTGCTCACCCACATACATCTCAAGCCTCAGTAAGATGCTTAGAGACATGACACACTGTTGAATCAGTGCTTTCAAAGGACATCACAAAGCAAATATACGAATAAGAGTATAGTTTCACGGTGTTTGTACCTGATTTCAGTGGGTAAATATGGGTGCAGATGCAGTTTATATTTTCATCCTGTTTAAGACGGCTCGTGTCTCCATGCGCCGATGCTGCTATTCACAGAAAGATGGCTGCACTAATCCCAAATCTGTCCCAGAGATACCAAACATCAGCACTAATAAAATAATTCCCAGATGTTTGCTATACATATTTCTCAGACGGCATCATCTTTCATCTTTTGCATTAAGCTTCACAACATTCTTTCTGCACTAACTTCACATGAAGACTGAAATGAATAATGCATCTATCTAACAATTGATAGCCTTATAATGATATTAAAACACAACGCGTGCTGCAACTTGATGTGAATATGCATGAGAGCTGTCCAATCTGCTGCACGTGACAAACTGCAAAGATGACAGCCATTAAAAGATTGAACTGTGGATTTCTTTTTTTTTTTTTTTTACTGGCTCTCAAGGGAAAGTGAAGCCTTTCTTGTGCCAGAAATTAAATCATGAGATTCTAATAATATCATTATTATTAATAATAATATTTCATTGTGTTCAAATAATCGCATAAGTACATTTACTGCAGGCAAAGATTGAGGCAATATGTGGAGGGTCATTAAAGGCTGAACAGCAAATGATCTGCCATCAGGAATTTTTTTTTTTTTTGAAGATGAAGAGTCTTTTCGGAGAGTGCTCCAAATGACGCACGTTTAAACTGGCGATGACCTCTTTTGGCTGGGGTCGTTCTAATGAGGCAGAGGAGAAGAGGACACGTTCCGCATCATAAGGAGATTGCGGCAGGTAAGACGGCTCCACAGAAGGGCAGAGTTTAAATTGGGAGATTGACAGCGGTTTCAAGCAAACAGTTATTTGTTGGGGCTTTTTTCTTTTTTGCAATATGTATTATTTTAAGCAAAATTTGGAAGGTGAAATTAATCTGAACAAAATGCAATTTTAATACAAACCGTGATCTTTTTGAAGACTACGGAATAGGCAATTAGTTGTTGTTTGTTGCATGTATGTATTTTGCCAATTAATTTGTGGGTTTTGTTACAATTCCCTTTAAAAGTATAATGCTTGACCATCAGTTACCAGCTATTTCAATTACATCTGCATTGCTGGTCATTCCATTTCATTTGCCATTTATTCACTCTTTCTTGTCCTCCTGCCACTGCTCTGTGTCTTTTCCATTAATGCACCCTTGCATTCCTGTCAGGCAATTTGGCACCTTAAATACCAGCTCTATTCACATCAAGCAATTTTGACCCTGTTCAAACTTGAGCTGGAAGTTTGCCCCCCCCCCCCCCCAAGCACAGCTGCACCATTTGTAAGTGACACGATTATAACGGTATTTATTGTAAGAAATGACTGCTCTTCTATTCGGAGGAACAACGTCTGTCCAAGCTGCACCTGAAACTACTTCAAAATGTGTCCAAGAAGCAGATATTGGCATGCGACACAGCAAATGTGAGCAATGTCATGATCGCGCATGGCAATAATAGGCTTAGAACAGAGCAAGACCGAGGTGGTGGAAGGTGAAATCAATCGGCAGTCCCAGTAAAAGCTTTGAGTTCTCATTGTGTGTGTGGGGGGGGGGGGGGGGTAGTTTAACCAGCACTAGGGGCATAATAAGACTCAGGGGTCACTGTGTAACGGTCGACTCATTGTCTTCATCGATTGGCCGCATTTACGTGAGAATGGATCCTGGTCGTGATTGTTCAGCAATTTGATTAGTTCGTGGTAGAAGCCATTTAAAACGTAGAATTATATTTACGTCATTAAGTATACATTTATGTAAGAATATTGTCATGGTCAGTATGTATGGGGACGTGTCAAACAGCAGCATTTGATCAGCATTAACTCCGCGTGGCCTTGCCGACACGTGTAGCGCAGGTATCCCACGCTGTGTACTACTATATTAACGAGTAGTGGGTGAGTGGCTTCGTGTCAACGACTCTCCTTGTGAGTTAAAGACCTTGAATACTACGGACGTCTTCAAGCTTTTACAACAAGTCAAGGTGACTTTATTCGACACAAAGGTTTAGCACAAGTAAGTAATGCAATATAAGGAATGTGTTTTGCTTAAATGATCAGTTGAATGCTGTTTTCTTGAAGAAAACTAAACTTGCTCTTATCCTGATCTTTACTTAGAAGCAGTTCAGGTGGTCTTGGATGTGGTCCAGGGTCATAACTGAGCTTTTACAAATAAGGCCGGTGGTTTTAGAGTGGTAAGCGTAATTTAAATTGGGCTCAACAAACGATACAGTAGTAATAACCTGCCCTTTGACTACTGTGAAAAATCTCAACTAGTACCTATGGATAACATTGTATTACATTTTATCACCATTATATTACATTTATATCAGTCAAATAAACCGGTAATAACCATACCATATCCTCCTATTGTATAAAATCACATAAAAAAATTGGTTAAATGGTTTTCCTGTAAGACCCACGTACAATGATTTATATATTGTGTCTTGTAGTTTTTATGATATCTGTAATAAGAATATTGTGTATTTCTTCTCCACAATATTTTCTACAGCTGCAAACTACAATTCAAAGTGTCACATTCGTGTTTCTCTGTAAGAACACAACTTAAGCTATAGCAGCATACACAGAAAAACTTACATCTTCAAACTTAAAAACACTGAGCCATGTCGAACTGACATACCGGTACATAAAACAGTATTTAGACACAGGCACTTAGTCCAGAAGGCAACTGCATCACCATCAACCTAAATAAATAAAAACAAGTGACAATAAACATTTTTAAAAGAAAAGGAACATTAATTAGCTACACAAGGGATAATGCAACTAATCCCTTATATATCATACAGACACCGGATACTCCTATTGCACTACTCACACAAAGACAGCACATATGTCCTGGCCTGAGCAAATAACATGTCTTCATCCACTGTGAAAGAAATAACTGTACATGTTTCTTATATATAAAACCATGAATGTATTTACATTCTGAATTGTTGCTTCCTGAAAGCCTTAAATCTTATTTTTTGAAACATAAAAAAAAAATACCTACATAATGTTAAATAATGAAAGTGTTGATATTATGTCAAAAATGTTGCAGCTAATGAGCAAGGAAAACAGGATAATAAAAAAAAACAATTTTCATTGGCATTGTTTTCCACAACTGCAAGGTAAATAAAGGGATTATACTAAACCGGAAACATTCCTTCTATAATAGTATTTCGGTTCAGCTGACTTTATTGTCTCCTGCAGGAGAAGTTTGCCATGGACAGCTGCTAATGGCTATTTAGCAAGAGCTCATACAATGTTGCTGAAATTAAGTTAACTGACTAAAATGACATGGAGGGCAGTGTACTTTTCCTTGGGGGGGGGGCAGCTCAACAACTCTGGTGATTAATTTGACAGGTGACCAATTCTTAAAAACATCACCTTTTCGCTATTCCTTATACACATTTCCTCACAGCTGTTGATGGAGTTTCTACCGTGGTACGCTGACACTACGTCCTGTCAACGTCACCGCCACTATGAACATGCGTGTGGGCTGCTGTGCTACCTGCAGGATATCTGTTTCTTCTGCATCGTGATTCCATCAGTCTGCCTCAGCAGGTTCCCATGGTGCTGACGGTGGTATAGCTGAACTTGGACAAGGATGCTCCCGTTGCCATGACATCCTCATCGTTATCCTGAAGCCCGCGATGACGGCAGCGACGGCAAAGCGCGGCGCAGCATGAGAACGTGGCAAGCAGAGCTTTGCGAAAACGTGTGTTCATGAAGCAGTAAATAATTGGGTTGACGCAGGCAGATATATAGCTCAGCAAATGGATGTAAGCCATAGGCGTCCCAGAGAGGGCCTGTTTGGCAGAGACGTCATCAAAAGCCCGCCAGGTGTTGGCACAGTAAAGTGGCATCCAGCACAGAAAGAACAGGACAACAATGACCACCAGCATGCGGATAACGCGCTTCTTGGCCTCCAGCTTCGCTTCGGATGTGTTACTGCGTGGTCCTTCTACCTTGGCCTTCCTGGTGGATGAAGTCATGGTGGACATCTCCATTGATCGCGGCCGCTGGGCAACATTAACGTAACATCCATCTCCATCATCGCTGCCGGTGGACACTGCTGAGGTAAGTCCATTCTTCACATCTGATTGGGAGAGCAGAGTGAAAGAGACTCGTATAATAAATGTAATGGATTTAAATCCTGCATTATTTGACGTGTGTGTGTGTATACAGTATATAATTTTCATAATTTAATAGAAAAACTTGAAATAAATCCTTATCATTAACAAGCTTTTGCTTTCAAATGAGTAAATCTGGCGGCTGGAAAACAGCCACGATTTAAAAGCTGTGGAGCTTCATCTTGTTGCAACAGTTTTTATTCCCCTTATTTTTGACTAATATTTCAGCAACTGGATAAAAAAAAAATATTTTATCAGTGAAATTGGCTGCAGCTGGTCCATAAAAAAAAAAGGAATTAACAAATGAGGCAAAGTGCCGCGGCGCTGTGCTAATTATGCAGAGTGAATCAGAGCTCCTAAAGACCTGCAGCTCACCTTAATGAAAAGAAGGACAAGGAGTTCTTGCTGAACCTCAGCAACCATCCAGGGATACTGCAATTTAGTCATAAAATCTAATTCTACAAAGTACAATTCACATTGATTGTAGTAATTAGAGCACTAAGCCAAGCCAATCCTAACAGGAACTGATGCCGTGCAGACATTTTATGTGCTTTTCTAAACCACCGCTGGATTATTAAATCATGCACATTTTCAAAGAGGTAATTTTTTTATGCTTTGCTTCCTGATGTTTTTTTTTTTAATTTGCCGAGTTATTTTTGCATCAAACTCTGTTTTTCAAGCTTTTTTTTTAAGGACATCTCTCTCTGAACAGAATGCGACGTCCAGGCCCGCGGCTGCCTGCCAATTCCCTCCTCTAATGGAGGACCAGGAATCACACAGCATCATGCTCTCATTCAGATTCACTGTCATATGCCCACAAGAGATTATGCTTCACTTAACCTGCACACATTACAATTATTGCCGTGCTAATGAAATTATGTCATGACGTTTCACATCATTGGTGGTTAACTTTACACCATCCAGTTATCTAATGTCAATCAAAAAGTCACATTAGAAAATTCCAGATACAGATAGATTGATGAATTTACAATATTCCCGAATTATGAAAATTAAAAAGTAAAATCAGATCATATTTAAAATGTTTCTTCGAAAATGACTTTGAGAAAAGAATCAGAAGAGTGAAAACGCATTTCTGTTTCATGGCCTTTCCTTTGTTGATGTTCTATCTATTTCAATTTTGTGTTGAATAACAAGATCTCATTACTGACTGTTTTAGGTGCACAACCTCTCGTCAGTGATGCACTTATTTTGTGATGCATAGATAAAGTCTTTCTGATTAGTGGTTAGACGAGCTTTTATTTTCACGAAATTCATTCTCTTTTTTTTTAACAACCAACATTACTAACGAAAACAGAGACAGACAGCCTAATTAAATGCACTGTTACCAGCAAATTATAATAATAGCCAAAAAATATATACAAATGCTGTTTAAATGCACTTGAATGTGGAAATATTACGTATTATAAGTTATAAGTTTGATGCAGCTCAAAAAGTCAAATGTTGGAATATCTATTGGAAATACCGGTACTCAAACACATAAATAAACTTGTTGCTTTTGCTCGTGGCCATGAATCATTAATCAAAGCATTATCTGTCTCTATTATTCATCTCTCCAACGTGTGGTGTGCGTTGTCTCACCAGGACAGTCCTTTCTGTGGCCTATCTCAAAGTGGATGCCTCTATAAAGTTCCCTGGAAATTAGTCCATAAGCCACAATCATCACCAACCCTGGGATCGCAAACAGCACAAGAAGAAGCAGAATATACCTGAAAAAGACAGAATGGAGAGGTTGAGATCCAGCTTCCATGAAGATATTATATCCATACGGGGACAACGTTGTTTACACCCCTCTGTTAATGAAAGAAAACCCCACAAGGATTAATCAAATAACGTGAAACTGACAAAATTAAAGACATTTAACCCACATTGCTTTAGAATTGTGCGTCAACAGAATCATAATGATGATGCCCTTAACTTAATATTTTGTTTAAAAACCTTTTAAGGCAATACGTTCTCCTTAAGCTGGATTATCATAGAGTGGAAAGTCCTAAGAATAGCTGATTGCTATTTTTAATAGAACAAATATAAAATAATAATAAAGTCTGCCGAGATAATGTGTGTGAAGATGAAAGCGCATGTTTGTGTTTTTGTGTAGTTATCTTGCTCTCCAATGTGAACCACTGATTCTTTTTTTAGAGCTTATTGCTTAGTGGGAAATGACAGTTGAAGGAGTTGTGTGTGTGTCAGGCGTTTATTTGCTCCACGAGTGATAATTGATTATACCCATCCAAAATAAGGGATGAAACCCACTTGTAGGTTATAAATAATGATTGCGTGGATGACCTTTGCGTGAGTTTGTTTATCTGCATATTACACTCCCAACTAACGTGAAATATAACTTAATACAGTTTTATTCAGTTCTGTTAGCTAAGTATTGGCTTACGCGTGAAACTTTAGACAGAAGCCGTGAAACTTAAGTGACTTTATGGCCGCTGTTGTTCGGTGCAAGACAATAACCTCTTTCAAGCAAATGACTGACAATTATTTAATTCTTCTGGTTGCCCTTAGGCGCCGCTACATTTTCACAAAGCAGTGCAAAAGAGTTGCCTGAAGATTTCAAAATGAAACACTCACCACGTTTGCTCTGCCGTTGCGAGGGGCCACATGTGGCGACACTGGTGAGCAGTGGTGTTGTCAGCGCGCTTAAAAGAGTCCAAGTGACTGATGATTGGATATGGAATCATGATGAGGAAGGCCAGCACCCATGTAGCAGCAATCACTCGATAGGCATGAGACCGGGTCTGCCACACCCGAGACTTCAGAGGATTACAGATTGCGCTGTAACGCTCAATTGCTATGGCAACCAGGCTAAATGTGGAGATGCTCACTGATATACCTGTAGCAAAACAACAACAGATTGTTTTAAAAGTCAGTAAACATGTGGCGCTTCTTTGTGTTCTCAGATGTTATTGTGTCTTTATGAATGGAAAGTTATTACAGCGCTGCCATCAGAATAGAGTTAGGATAATAAAAGGTAAAAACACGATGGCTGATGTGCGCTTAATATCCACAGTAATAACCGAGACCAATATGTGGTGCTCTGTGGAGATGTGCTTGTGAATGAAAGAATATAATGCAGGGGGGGGGGGCGCTTTGATGATATCTGGGTGTTGGTAGGAGAAATCATTTTGGTCCAGGCCACTGATGTGATCTGGCATCTCCCTCCTGACAGGGCACGACGGGAAATTACTCTTTTCTCTTTACCTCTGTTTTCATGTGTGCGTGTGTGTGTGTGTTTTGTTGTAGTTTTTTTTTGCTGGGGCGGGGGGGGGGGGGTAGAGTCTTAGATTTATTAGGTGTTCATGGGGAAAGCATTTTTATGCGTCAGGATTACAGTATGAAGAACAGTATGTGATTCCAATGGAAGTCAATGGGAACAAAAATCTCCTCTTCTTCACACCACGCAACGGAAGGTCAACAACAAATCCTGACCACAGTTACCTTTTAAACTATTTATTGATTTTTAGAATACAGGGTCCTGCTGGTATTGTCTTCCTCTTCCAGCTCCTCTTTGTCTTTCTCCGAATCAAGCTCCTCCTCCAGAAGGCGAGCCTCATTAGAACCTGAGGTTCTCTCTTTGCCATTTTTCTGGGATGTGGAGGCCACGTCTTTCTCCTGTAGCTCCTCCTCCTTCCCCAACTGAACGTTTGTCTCTTCAGGAGGATATGACTACTCCTCCTGCTCATCCCAGCGACGCTCCAGCTCCTTCAGAGCCATCTTAGTGGTGTTGGTTTCCAGAATTTGTTCCACAATGGTCTTGACGTACTGCAATCTGGACCTCCTGTAGCAGGGAGGCGTTCTCCTGTTGGAGTTGGAGGCTCAGTTGACGGCACTACATGTTGTAGCTGGCGATTCTCTGTACGCCCCACCGGAAGTTGGGCTTCATGGTCATCCTGCATTCTCTCCATCAGCGCCTTCCACTGCCCGTCTCTCATCTGAGGAGTGCCGCCCTTTCGTGCTCCTGCTCCCACTCCAGCAGCTTCATCTCTGCATGCGTCTCCTTCACTCCTTCTCTGAAGGGCGTTGGGGTCGACCGACTGCTGCACCTCACAGGGGAGGTGAAGCTTCTCATGGAATACCATCAGCAGCTTCTCCTCGAGCTGGATGTTGAACCTCCCCACACGTTTGCTCTGGGAGAGGCTCAGAGTCGTCATCCAGCTCACGTCTGAGACGTTTCTTAGCCTGCATTGTATTCTGCGTTTGCACGCCGAGGAAGCGAAACAGATCGTCCTTCTCAATGTCAGAGTGGATTCTGTCCGTCAGTGGGTCCATTTTAATGGGGCTATTCAAATTGTGTTTAAGGTATGTCTTCTTCTGGAGGTTTATTTATCTGTTAGAACCTTCCAGTGTCAACATACCAAGTGTCTAATTATGACATTGTTACAGGGTTAATCATTTCCGCAAATTTTTGTTAAATGCCTCCATTGTAAGTAAATGGGAAAATCCAGATTTTTTTTGTATCCAGACGGGTATCAGGATTACTCTCAATATTTAATGGGATCAAAATTGTATCCGAATTTATAAATTTATAAATAAATGCCATCAAAAACATAACCTTCTTGGTCGAGGTAAAAATTGATTAAACCTCCTCCACAATCCATTCCAGATGATTCGATGAGTGTGTGTGTGTGTGTGTGTGTGTGTGTGTGTGTGTGTGTGTGTGTGTGTGTGACTCAGGGATGCGCTGTCTTTTTGGTACCGATGGGAGCAGCTTTAGAGCAGATCTCATTGAAGCAAATACCAATCAGCCAGCAGGCCCTTCACTCAGTGCATCATGATGATGGCTCTGCTTTATTCAGTGCCGTGTGCTTAATTTAATCCACCTTTTCTATTCAGTTCCCGGAGGTTCATGCCCTCGGGGTACGCACAGTGTTCCTGTCCTCGCTCATGTTTGTCTCTAAATTTCACATTACCGCAATCATTTTGTTGTTGTTCTCCGTTTCACAAATTGTATTCACTCGCATCTCTATTTGCATGGAGTATTAAGTGTATTTTTATATTCTCCTAACTTAAAGGGGACATATTATGAAGAAAATCACTTTTCCCATGTTTCTACACGATTATTTTGGTGGTTTCGGGTCATTACCAACCCAAAAACTACTGAATCAAACCATCCAGTCAATCCTCCGTAGTTTGCTTTTTTGGTGGTAATGTTACGGCAAAAAATGTTTTTAGTATGTGCTAAAAGTATATTGCCATGGTAGCGTGCAGCTACTCGCGTGTCCTCTATGAATTTCGGTTTTTTCGGTTTCATTTTCAGAGGCGTTTCTGACAGCTGTTTGAGACAGAAATGACGGACGCTGTCCTGCAGCATCTGTTTGCTATTTTGACCAAAGACTGTCACAGATATTTCATGTAAGTATTTGGGAACTGCAATAACTTGTGTAAAAAGTGTATAATATGTGACCTTCAACCCCCCCCCCCCCCCCCCCCCGTTCTCTCATTCTCTCACCCATAAGGTAGGACACTATCTTGCACATGGCAGCTCCAAAGATGAAGTCCTTGAGGATGTTGGGGATGAGGGTGAAGGGCATGCAGAAGAGCGCCATCATGAGGTCACTGACAGCCAGCGACAGCAGGAAGGTGTTGGTGACGGTGCGCATTCGTTTATTGGCCGTCAGCACCACAATGATGAGCAGGTTGCCAATTACACTCAGGAAGAAGATGAGCGAGTAGAGCAGGATCCGCAGAGTGTGGTCCCCATCTAGCACAGAAAAGGAGCAATATCAATACAATGACTCTGTCTTCATGAATCCTGGCAGCATTCAGACAATAATGTTATACTCCTTGTGGTAAACGGAGCGGAAGGGTTTATTCAAACTGGCTGAGAATCTGAAAAAAAACATAATGATTGTATTTCAAGTTTGCATTTTTTTTTCTATGTCCATTTCCTCCTTCCAATTTATGAAAAATGTGGCAAAGCTACTGCAGACCTGAACGACTGGTATCTGGGGACATTTTACATCATGTCAGCAGGAAAGGTTGTGTTTTGAACATGGGCAACCTGAAAGCTTTTATTTACTCTGAAACAGAGGTTAATCCCACCATTGCTGATTCATATTTTCTGGCTGATCATCACTCTCAACTCACTGACTCTCAGCATCCTGAATGTTAATAGTCTAACACTATATAGAGTATTAATTCCCCTCCACTCCGACAACTCGCAGGATGAGCAATGAATTTAGCCTCAGTCAGTAAGTCAGTCTTCCTCCGTTGGATTGTCCCATTATATGTCCTTTCCTTCGCCGTCTCTCTCACTCACCTCTATGCAAATATAGAACAATCTAATAGAGTGGCTTTCTGCTGACAGTGCATCAGGATTCCTTCATTAGAGCAAGTAAAAGTGTTGCATTTTGTGCAAGCATCACACGAGCATGATGAAAACATCCAGACTGACGATTGGGAGAATAAGAGCCAACACTCCTTTATTACTTTCTCTCCCTCGTCTCGTGAAATATGTTGCCTAATCAAAGTCAATGACTCTTCCTCTGTGCACTCTGGCTGTGCAGGAATTCACACACACTTCCAACAGCTGCTGCTGGTAGTGTGTGTGTGTTGAGAGCATTATCACTCACCTTCTCTCAACAATGTTCCACCTTGCAGGTCTTGCTGTTGCTTAAGTTCTGTAGCCTGGCTGGGTCCGTTCATGCTGATGCAAATACTGTATTCAACGAGTATCTGGCCCGACCCAGCTGGGTGATACGTATAGTAATACTACACAGACTGCTCTTTGTGTACTAGAAGTGCTGTGAGGAGCTGAGTCGTTGGCCGGGCACTTGACTTTGGTTTTCAGCGTAGGTCGACGGTCAAACTGCTTCTTTCAAGGAGGCTACATGATTAGTTTGTTTTATTACCTCCAGCAAGAAGGTCATGTTTCCGCCTGTCTGTCCGTCTGTCTGTTGGCATGATCATTGTTTTAAACCCTGCAGAAGTAGATTTGCATAAAGAGGTGGATCCGTGTTTAGTTGTTGTTTTTCTAACCCTGAGGGCAGCCATCTAAATTAAAGAAATTAGACACACATTTGCACGAAACCTTTAACAGCGCGGAGGTGGATGGGACGTGTGATTTTCGGAAAAACAACTCGCCAGGCAGAACGGGAAAGGTTGACTCTTTCACTGCCGTTTTTTCCCATACACTAAGATTATGGATGGACCCAAGTTCTTGGTGTGTGTTTTCATGGGCAAAGGATCTAAATACAGACGCTAGAGAAGGGGTCCTCTGGAGGGAAGGATCAGCCTTGGCAGAGGTTGGTGGCTTCTTTTTGACACTGAATGTTTCTTTCTTTTTGTCCATAACCTCCACGTACTATCTGTGTGATGTGTCTCTATCTGCTTCTCTGTATTGTTCAACATATGTTGTGTTGAGACCTTGATGTGTGTGTTCTGTATTTTACAAAGTTTAGTTAAATTGTGCAAATTCGCACTCAATTGAAAATTACCACATTGATTGAAATGCTAATTTTATGATCAGTTTGTCAGACCAGGCTATTGGTAAATGTTGCAGCTGCAGTGCTAATCCAATATGGTAAAAGTCACCTCAGGCTAAATCCGTAAACCAGCTGCAACCCAGAATTACTGATAGTCACAGAATGAAACCACTTTCTGTTAACAACACCACAGTAGCCACAGAAGCCGCGGTAATGGTGGTTAAACTACATGCAGGTTGCTTAGCACAGACTGCAGGCGTTCAAGGAGAAGTGAGACGGGAAGGTGTGAAGGATGAGGTTATACCCAGAAATGGCAGCGGTGGCGCACTGAGCGAAGAAGGAAGTAGAGAACAGTCAAAAACCAGTCATTCATTAATTTTCCAACCGCTTTGTCCATACCGGGTGGCGGGCCATGCTGGAGCCCATCTCAGCAGTCAATGGGCGAGAGTAAAATGAAAACCAAACAGTCACTGTTAGGCAGTCCAAAGACAAGGCTTCCAACCTCATAAAGTCATAAAGGGGTCCGATATACACCATCAAGAAAAATGTCTTCTGGATCTGATCCAGAATGAGGTCAGGAAAAAAAATTACATTTTAACATTGAAACTCCATTTATGGATTCAAAAATCAGTCTGATTCACTTTGACCTTTAACAGACCAGGAGTAAACGTATCTCAGACTTTACATCATCAGTTTCTAATACAATTATTCCTTTAACAAAATGTAATATTAGCGCAAAAGTCTGATCAAATCCTGTTAAAAAAAAGCTCCTCTAACCCAACGATTTAGTTCAGATGTTGGGAAAACACTCGCAGTAACAAATAAACTTTGCTAAAAATGTAAAGAATCAGGAGGCATTAATGCTTTTCTGTTTTCAGTTTGATGCAGAAATGTCTTGATGCTAAATCTACCTTTTTGGGAGCAAAGGAGGAAGTCATGGGGTGTTTTTAAAGAGCGATATCATGTCTGTGGGGAGGAGGGCAGGATGGGTCAACAGGACATTAGACTTTAGTGACGGAGACAGATGTCCATCTTCGAAAAAAGCTTGGCAATCGAGCGGCTTTAAAACAGTGACGCCGTGAGCATTTAGACCGGTTCCCCTGATGGGTCACTTTTACGATGCAATTGTATCTTCCAGAGTGTACGATGGATGACTGCTGATCCAGTCCGGTCATCAGCCTGCCATTATATTTGTCTGCTCACAAAAGGACTCCCCCCACTGCTGTCTTCTTGATCAACTACACAACACTTCAGAAAAGGCTGTTTGCTCTGCAGCCATCTCACTAATATAGCATCAGAAGCAGCACTGTTAACAACTTTAAACCAGTTGCCTATGCTACGAAGCAGCGTTTGTAATGAGCAAAGGAACTTCTTGCCAGGGTGCATCGTCATGGTAACTCATACATCACACTTTAAGTAACAGGTTGTGTTTTAGATTCCAATAAAAACACATGATGACACCACATGCTGGTCAAATAAATGTCTCTCTCAATTATCAAAAGTGTGGAGGGCCCATGGAAAACAGTATAAATAGTAATTACTAACAAATCTTGTGGTCACGTTTGGAGGATGTTGGGGCTTCCAGCTCATTTATTTTTGACAGATTACAAAATATTCCGATCCAGATCCAGCAAAGCGCCATTGGTGAGGATGAAAACCTGCAGACAGCATGGCTGTTTGACCACAGTAGCGAAACACGGCAGGAATGATAAATGGGTTAAAAAAGAAATCCAACTGAAGAGAAGTGACCATCTGAGTGGTGGTCTGAAGGTGCAATTACGTATACATAAATCACGCTTTATGTATAATTCTGTCATTCTCATCAGACACGAGACGCAACCGACTCTTCCTGAACTCATCAAATAGACCTATTTGGGCAATAAGTTTGTGATTTGCAGACTTCTGATTTAGCTCAGCAGCTCTATAATGGGTGAGTACTCAAAAGTACCAGTGAGGGATATCACAATGTAATAATACTGCACTACAAAGAAAAGTCCATTTATGGACGATCACGAGGAAAAGGTAAAGTGCAGAAAAATGTCCCTGGGAGTAAATTATTCACATATTAGTCATATAATGAATGTTTAAGAAGGTCAATTCCAGCTGTTTCGTATACTCTATGTCATTAAAGATTCATCTGTGGCTCTTTACTTGATTAGTATTCATTGTTTGGTTAATAAAAGAGAGAGATGCATGTAGAGTATGAATAACAACAGCCTGCAGCTTTCGGTGAGCGAGAAGTCAAACCTCAAAATGATTTGGTTTTCAGTGACCTACAAAAACAGCTAATAATATATATAAAAAATGTGTATAACAGCTTAACAAAGTTGTTTAATCTAAAACTTTGTATATGATTTTAAATATTAAAGAAAACCGTAATGTTTTGAAGAATTTGATATGCTTCGTGTGTAAAATTTTGAATTGTGTGTGGGGGGAGGGGGGGGGTTGAGCTGTAGAATAGTGCAATTATTGACTAATAAAATACTAGTGAAAATATAATAATCCCATCACTGCTCACACTGGCAGGTGGAGAAGATGTGAGAATGACTGAGTGAACAGGGAAATACTGTGAATATCGTTCATTTGTGATAAATGGAGTGTATTTCCCCTTCAAGTAGCCGATGCAAAGACACACACACACACACGCACACACACACACCTCATCAACATGGGGACCCTAACAGACGGTGAAGGATGGAGATGGATAAAAACCAAGTAAAGAGAGTGATTAAATGTTCTTTCTTCTTTACAAGCTCAAATCAATTTTGTTTTATCGATAGAAACCTAAATCAGAAACTTTCCTGCAGGCTTTGCAATCAACATCTTTATACCCTCACTTTGAATCAAGGACTAGGAAATGCTAGAAAACAGAAAAGGCTATGAAATAGAAGCAGGAAGCAGCAGCCGGTCCGTGCAGCACAGACCAGATATGACGCCATTGGACTTTTTAAATCCTCCGTGTAGGCAGGATTTGAGTCCTTGCTGTGACACATTTTCTCTCTGATCCTTATTTTTTTTATTGTATTTTATTTGTTTGTATTTCTGTAGATTTCCGCTTAACATAAAGGTAAATACTAACAAAACAACATAGCTTCAATTTAATTTAGCTTTTTCTTGTAAGCCTGCCAAGTGTATAGAGGAGCTGTTTATACAGCGCACAGCTGTTCACTTTAGACCTGTGATTTTCATTCATGACTAAAATGTCCAACAAGCCTCTTTCTTTAATGGACACATTTGCACAAATTGAGTTTTAGCCTCCTTAATCTCCAGAGATCTTCAGCTCCACCATGTCAATCAAACTCTAATCACTTGCCACTGCGTGAACTCTTGGATGACACGGCCGTGGCAGCATTTGATGAACCTTCGCGTGGTAGAACTTGCGTGTCCGCTCACCTTTCTGCGCCACGCGATGCGGTGTGAGGAATGTGGAGACGTTGCCGTCGGTGTCGTTTGTCTCCAAGTTCCCAGATCCGTTCAGCAGCGCGTCAGTCTGTCCGACGCACTCTGGGTACGTCGGTGTCTCATTGCGCGCACACAGGTCCATGTTTTTGCTCTGTTGCGCGCGGCTACAAAAAGTTCGATTTTGACCTGTATATTTCCGCGTGCGCCTCAAACATGGTGAAATGACAGGACTCCGCATCCACTGAGCTTCACCTTGATCTCCCCTAAACCGCTGCTGCTGCCTTTGACCTGTTTTTGTCTCCTGCTCTGTGAGCGCGTCAGTCAATGGTCGGCTCAGGACCGGTGCGCATGAGGAGGGCGAGTGCGCGCAAAGGAAAGTGGTCGACTAACGCTATATAGGGTGGTGTGTGTGTGTGTGTGTGTGTGTGTGTGTGTGTGTGTGTGTGTGTGTGTGCGGCGACTTTGCTGTGGACTATATCGGGCTTTTAAATTCTTGAACTGTTTATTGATAATCTTTTTTGCTATTTTCCTCGCTCAGATATAAATTATCATAGCCCCCCCCTAAATAGAAACAGGATTATTATTATTTTTTTTTTTACTGTATATAATAAGCCTTTCATGCCGAATTCCATTCATAGAACACTTTTCCCAACGAGATTTACGCTGAACAATCCAGAACGGTGGATCAAGGCGCATGTCTGGAGGGTGATGGAGTGTGAACGTTTCGTGTTCAACATGCAGGTCTGGATAATTGTCGACTCGAACTTGCACGTAAATGTGAAGTTAGTGATCTCATGCCTTGAACGTTTCCCGAGCTCGTAATAATTATTTTCCATGTGCGCTGCTGCCCTCTTGTGGTGTGTGAGTGCACCTCCGGTCGCACAGTGCAGTGGAAACTTGTTAAATCTCATTTATTTAACATAATCATGGTCATGTTTATCATAGTTTGTTGAAGTATTTGTATTTTTTTTACTAAGTTTATGTGTGGAAAATAGAAATAACCTGACATGCACAAAAGGAAACCTGTCCTTTCCTCACTGAACTCGTTTGATGAGATGTGGCAATGATAAATCTCACTCTGTGTGGTGAGTGAAGAACACGACAATCAATCTGTAAATATTATGAGAATGTAAACGGATTAATGGCCGGTTTTGTAGAGCCGTCATCTGTTTCTAGAATGTTTAAAATCTTGGGATAATACGTTTTTGTCGATCTGAACCCGAGCAATGCATGTGATGTGTGCCTTGAGAATGGACCGGGTGCATGCTTGTTTTTCCTGAAAGCAGCGAGCGACTGCCTCTTCTGTACCACCTGTACATTTGGGAGGCTAAAATGCTGCTGCTTTCTGAGGCGTGTTATTGCTATGGAGAGCAGGGACTGTCTGCCAGGCCGCCGAATGCTCAAATGACTCCCAGAAAATAAAAAAGGGAAGGGCATTATTTCAATCGGCCTACATCAAATGTTTTTTGTGGTCTAATTAACTGTCTCAAGCAGGTCATGTGCAAGATCCACTTACCCCACGTGAACGGTTCGTGTGAGGATGCCAATCAAGATGAGGAGAGAACCAGTGCAGTAATCACAAACTGGCATTACGTGTTGATCGCTGATGCTCCGCTCCATAAGAAAGCAGGTTCCAGGTCATCTCTCCTGGGGTTGACTCAGCTCATTTCTGCAACTTGGGAGGGGTGAAACATCATTAATGCATACGATGATGAAATAAAAGAGAATAAAACAGCAGCTTTGACAGATTTAGCAATCCAGAAAGGTATCGCGTCGCAGAAATACAACAGATTTCATTTTATTCCAGGTAAACAGATGGTGATGACTGAGGGGAATGGGTGGCGAATTCATCAGCGCTGAGCCAAGCTGAAGACAATTGCTGTCTCCTTCCAGTCCCATCATCTGTTCTCCGGTTGGGGCTCCTGGACCTCCCAAATCGATTGTTCAAACATAGCTCCAGGCTGGTAGCGAGTGTGTGTGTGTGTGTGGGGGGGCTGTGAGTGCTCATGTAGGTACATACGCCAGTGACTGAGTGTCCTCATGTTCAAACACAAAGACTGACGCCCCACATCCTGCTGGCATTTTGACATTTCCTGCAGTTCTCAATTTCTGGCAGACAGTCAAGCGCCATCCTGTTATTCATCAGTGCTGAGTGGGAAAAACTAACATTCACTGAACAATCAGGAATTTTCACAATTTGCTCCTTTTTAAAATGGATAGATAGATAGATGACTTTCTAGGAACATGTATAATTATGATGCTTACAAAAGGACATTTGATTCAGTCAGATGGTTCTGTTGATGATGTGATAAGACAATGGATCAACAAAAACGAGGAAGAAATAAGTAAATCAGACAAAGCTGCATAGATTGTAAACCCTTAGAAATGAATAAGATGTAACAAGCGATAACTCATCGTAATATTGTGTTATTTAACTAACAATGAATTTAACTGAGCACAACAGCCTCCCTGGTGGAATAATACATACAGCTTTGAAACAGAACTGCATGCAAAGTCATGAATTAACGTGCGTTTGCAGATTTGTTTTGCTTGTCTTTGGTCGGCTGCCACCTTTGTCCCATCCCAAGGATCGTATCATAATAACCCTTTTACAACGAGAGGACTCACCCATAGCTATCGACCATAGCAGCCAAACCTATAGAGATAAACTACGCCCCAGCATAACACGAACCTTTAGAACCTTGCAGGTGAACGTTCAGGAAATAAACGTGCATTTTGTCCACTCAAGTAGATGTTTGTTCACCCAGATTTGTATTATTATTGCATCATGTGGGCATCGACAGTATAATCTAACATCTGGTGTCCAATCAAAAATGGTGATTTGACACGATGTCCTAAGAAATGTCCCAAGTTCCGCTGTTTTAAGAGCGACGCTGTCAAGAGGAAGAAAGTTAAAAGATAAAGTGCATTGCAGCACAGCCTGTATATTGTCCCCAGAGAACAACAATAATGTAATCAGGTGAAACGACACACAAAGTGGGCCACAGTACGATTCAACAAAACACACCCATTAAAACAGCTCAACTGCAAATTGCTTGTAAAGGGGCCAACATCGTAGATATTCATGCCACAAAATATGTCTGAAATGAGGAGGATTAAGATATATGAATGTAGGGAAAAGTAAATAAAACACTTTTTCCTGAAGTTTTTTTTGTTTTTGTTTTTAATTATGTTACCATTTTTTGAGTATTTCCGTAAGGGTAATGTTGTATTGCTCACGTTAATGTTATAGTGTTTTTTAATTTGTTGTAGTGGTTTGCACTTCAGGGCCACCGTAACTATTAGTCGATGTTTCTTCATCTTAAGAAATAGTTGCCAGAAATCTTTTTTTTGGGGGGGAATAGTCTTAGTGTAACCTTATAATAATTCACATAAATTTGCTCTTATTCAATATGTAGAACTCTCAAAATCCCAAAACGCCTCGTTTATCAAATGTGACACATTTGGCTTTAAAGGGTTAATAATATATACTGATGGTGCAAAACCTTTATTTATATGAACAGTCTCTTTGTGCATAGCTGGTTTTCTTCAACCGCATGTATGATTATAGTCCTTACTGCACTATAATCATAGCTGCCATTTCAAACTGCGTCCTGAACATTTGAACACCGAATGACTGCTGAAAGGCTTCATGGTTCCATCTTCCTTTCAGAGACCGATTGCACGGGGCGGTTAAATAACTCAGCCTTTAGGCTCACCTTTGACCCATCAAAGTTCCTACGGCGTTGGGGGGCGGCTGGCAGGTTCAACAGACAGCGGCGAAGCAGTGACAGGTGAGCAACTCCTTTTGGATCGGGACACTGAGCAGGAACAAGCTGGTGAGTTTCTAAAACTTGCTTTCAACTTAACGTGCATGGATAATTATGTCATCTAATTATTTAACAAATTGAGCAAAACAGAGCATATTTACGGGGGTTAGAACTCCTTCAAGGGGCTCCATGAAAAGAAAGGATTAGTTGTTGCATGATGAGAGAGAAATTAAATCTATTATTTTATTTCAACATTTTCCATCGAGTAATTTCATCCTAATTCTCCATAAATAAAGTTAAAGTTCACTTTTTGGTGAGACTGGGCATACATGGTGGTACCGGGTCACTTAATTAAGGAGTCACACGAGATTTTAAAAATAAACTGTTGGGAACATTCGGGCGATACGAAACCAACCCACAAAAATATACATTTGCTTTATGAATATAATATGGAGATTTGTGTTGAACAAACCTTGAATAAGACCATATAGTATGTTTATATCATCTCAAGTTGTTCATTCTGAAAGCGGATCTATTGATGAGAGAAATGTGTGTAAAATTATCAAGTTGATTTTTGACTATTAATATGTATTGATTACGTTACATTTGCATCAGTGCTAAAAAAAAAAAAAGTATAAACAGAATTAATTTAAGGTGAATTTTATCAACAAATTCTGCAGGCGTCACATAAAGTGTTGTCTTTTTACGGAATAGCACACACACATCGTACACAACGAGAACACTGGACACACACACACGCTTAATGTCGAGCTGTCAGCGTACCGACACACACACACCCTTTATGACCTTCGCATGGCGATGTATCAGTAACAGGTGCTTCCGATGACAAAGTCCACGTCTTCTGCAGGTAACCCTTCCCACTCAGCTGCTCCATCAACCATTAACCTTAACACTCAAGCCATGCCGTGAAATCAACTTTTAATCTGAATCTATTAGCACCTCTGAGGTTTTAAAAGGCTGTACGCTCTGGCTCAGGAGGCGGCGCAGGCAGAAAGTTGGTGGTTCGAACCCCAGCCCTTGAGTGAAGCACTGATCCACATTCTCCTCTCTGGTTGGGTTTCCTGCATTCATAAAGGATTTTTATTTGTATTTTATTTCAGACCTAACCCTTCTCTCTGTCTTTTTTTAATAATTTATCTTTACAGCTGTGTTCACTATGGTCTAAAAACAAAATCACGATTTATTCCACGTAGACTATTTCACAATTGATATTAATTGGTGACATCTGGAGATAAATGTGCCGAGTGCAGAAAGCCAGTTTGACTTGTTTACATCCAAACTGAGTGAGGAGCAGATGAAAGTAGAACTGACATGACGGTTTTGTCCCTCTTGTCCACATTAGGACATGTCCGGGTACAAGCCCAGGTTGATTTCCTTGACCAAGAGGCCGGGTAGCACTTTCGGCTTTTTCTTGAGGCTGGAGCAGGGCGAGGACGGCCATCTGATCCGCTCCCTGGATATGGGCGGTCAAGCTGAGCTGGCTGGCATGAAGGACGGAGACCGCATCCTGCGGGTTAACGGAAAGTTTGTTGATGGGCTGCTCCACTCAGAGGTGATGGGATATTAATGCGGGGCATGAATTAAGTGAGACAGGACAGCATGGTGGCGCGGGAATGACTTATTTAGGAGACGTTTATCAGACAAAAACACGTCAATGACAAACACCTTTGCTTTCATCCAACATCATTTAGCAAGAAAAGAAAGACAGCTGGTTTTTTCCTTTGACCCCAGAAGACATTATTTAAGACCTCCTGCTGTGACTGTGTTCCCCCGGACAGGTGGTGGACCTGGTGAGAAACAGCGGCGTGTCGGTCACATTTCACATCCTGGACGAAGCTTCCTATAAGCATCTCAAAACGCAGGGAGTGGACCTGTCCAACCCGCAGAGCCCACTCGCTGCTAACGGCGCGGCCGAACAGGCGCCGAAACCGAAATTCTGCTACCTGATCAAGTCCAAACTGGGTTACGGGTTTTCTCTTCGCTCAGGCAAAGGTGAGCAGAGTTTGATTTGTGAACTTTAGAATAACGAATAAAGAGAGATAACATACAAATACAGCCGTTTAACATACACAGTGAGTGTGTAGAGAAAAGATGATCTAGTTTAAACCCAAGATTACCCACAATGCAAATCACCAACAGTTAGTTTTGCCAGTACTGTTGACTTATTTATGACCTCCCTGATTGATAGCGAATATATTTCTGCTTCTAAAAATCTCCTGATGTTTTTAATCGCAGTGAAACATTTATTTCCGCTGAAATATCGCCATCTTTAAATACATTTGTGCTTTGTTTTCTATTTTTCGCGGCATCCTCTCTAGATGAACCGGGGTTTTTCATGACAGAGGTGGTGCCGGGAAAAGTGGCTCACATGGCGGGGGTTAAAGGCAAAGACCGTGTGCTGGAGATCAACGGGGAGACCGTGGAAGAATCCTCACACGATCAAATCGTGGAAAAGATCAAGTTGTCCGGCGACGGCCTGATGATCCTGCTGGCCGACGAGGAAGCACAAGAATACTACAAGAACAAGCCCGTGAAGATCGGATCGTGGTTGGCCACCATCAAGTACCTTCCACACAAGCCACGCTCCATCAACATCATCAACGGATCCGACGGCTACGGCTTCCTGCTCCGGGAGGATCCCAGGCAGACAGGCAAGATCCGCGTTGCTCTGATAAATAACACGGCAATGCTGAGAAGACTCTTGTGTTTCGACTGTGTGCTCATTATCTGCAGGCCATTTCATGAAGGCTATAGACAAGGGGGGTCCAGCAGACAGAGCAGGCATGAAGGAGGCAGACAGACTAGTCGCTGTCGATGGCAAGGATGTGGAGAAGTGCAGCCATGAGCAGGTGGTGGACATGATCAGACAGAGCGGCAGGACATGCAGCTTCCTCGTGGTCGACAAAGAGACAGACCAGATGTTCAAGCTGGTGAGGAACGTTTCCACGCTCCAACACCGTAGCTGAGACATCTCCATGACGCCGCGGCTCTGTCCCTCACAGGGGAAAGTGTCTCCTGTGGTTTTCTGTGAAGACGCGAAGACTTCCAGCTCACCACCCAGTTACAGCGAGGCCCTCAATTTACCGACTCCCAGCAGCTCGTCCTTAGCTCCCCAGGTAACGAAGGAGGGGCTCAAGCCGAAGCTGTGCACAATGGAGAAGACCTCAGGTGGCTTTGGCTTTCACCTGAACAGCATCCAGGGGGTGTGTGGGCAGTATATTATGGAGGTAAGGATCGTCCACGCCGCCATTTTCACAGAACCATTTCAAATCAGTGGTGAAGCACAAGCCGGTTTCAGGTGGTGAAGGGCGGAGCGGCTGACAGGGCGGGTCTGGAGGACGAGGACATCGTGGTTGAGGTCAACGGGGTGAACGTGGAGAAGAACAGCCACGAGGAAGTGGTGGCAATGATCAAACGCAGTGAAAGCACGCTGGAGATGCTCGTGGCCGACAGGAGCGCCTACGACCAGCTCACGGCTAAAGGAGTGGCCATCACACGCCGGCTCCTCGGGAAAACGTCTTACGCCCAGGTTCATTCTGAAGAATCTCCCGGGACCAGTTTGGAGGACAATCTAAAAGCTGCAGGCGCCAGAGAAGCAGTGAGAGAGAGGGTGAGTAGCAGCGTGGCCCAACCTGAAGCATCTAGTGAGCAGATTGATATAAACTACGACGGACAAGGTCAACGATTTATTTGAGAGAGTTCAGCAAGTCCAACGTGATCCCTGCTGAAGCACCGCTGGAGAGATGTCTGTAGGAAAATGTAGCCGGTGGAGCAGGATACAGCAAAGAGTTCAACCAGAATGCATTCTCTCACCGGACCAATAACAAACAACAAACAAGCTGATATTACAGATCTACAGTAAACCCTGAAGCGTTCAGATAGCATTAGATGGATCTAATGGACCTTTTTTATTAATCCTCTTTTTAGCATCTGTTTTAAAAAGAAGTGATAAATGAATGTTAACTATTTTAAACGACGATCTTTTATCTTTCCTCCCCTCTAGACCTCTTCTTCGTCATCTGAAGGCAGCATTGACGTGAAACTCTGAGAAGCCATCGCCATCATCGTTTTCTGATTTGACCCGTGTCCATCTAAAGTCGCTTCTTTCAATCCGTCACATTTTTCTCTACAATCGGCACCAAGGTTTTCACACGTCCAATCATTCTGACAAAGAGAGGAAGAAAAGACAGACCGAGCGCAGTTAAAGACTTCTGAAATTGACAATATAACATCTCCACCATAGCAGATGAGTGTTGCATATAAGAGGGAACCTCTACCTGCGGGCATGTGTAATGATCTGAGCATGTGTGTGCATGCATGCTGAAAATAAACTGTCCACCACTGCAGCCTTTATTTGCTGCTCTAAGAATGAAATGTTTCTGCTCTCTTTTTAAGACACTAGTAATTAAAGAGCTGTATTCCAAAATCAGAGGTAGGACAGATGGGAGCAGCACAGGACTGGAGGCTCCTTGTTGATCTGGAGCAGAGACTCTGCTTTCCAGTGGAGATCGCCACGACCAACCTCAGGCCAGATCTTGTGTTGTGGTCTACCTCAATTCGAAGTGTTTACATCATAGAGCTCACAGTGCCATGGGAGGATAATATAGGCGAGGCCTTTGAGCGGAAGAAGCTTCGGTATGCTGAGCTGGCAGCGGATGCTGAACAACGGGGCTGGAAGACCACAGCCCTCCCTGTAGAAGTGGGCTGCAGAGGCTTTGTGGGCAGGACCGCTACTAGTCTCCTCAGGGGCATGGGAATCCGGGGCCAGGCCCAACGGCAAATCATCAAAGCCCTGTCCAGTGCTTCTGAACGAGCAAGCCAGTGGCTCTGGATCAGGAGGAGAGACAACAGCAGGGGGTATAGAAGGGGGTAAGGCAGAGGGGGGCACACCCGGGACGCCAGGTGTTGCTGCTGAACCCTCTTGAGGTGTCGTGGGCCTGTTCAGTGAAACACCTATGATGGAGGGTGCCCACCTGATGACCCCAATGAAACCCTTAGCCCCTTCTATCCTGCCCTGTGATGACTATAATCCCTACCCATTTATCAAGGTAATAAAGGATTGTAACATCCAGTCCCATTCCGGTATGCAGTCAGTGCACTTTGGGTAATAACACCATATCCTGTGTTTGTAAAACCAAGGAGCTTCCATGAACGCAGACAAATGAAGTCATACAATCCCGGGTTAAACTTGCTTTATAAGCATCTGTAAATGACATTTGTTAAATGATAGTGTGAGTGACCATCATCACCTTTCTTGATAAAGTCCATTTACACCTTAAACAAAAAGCAGCAGCAGGAGTTTGCTGCAAACAGTCCAGCTCCAGTGTTCGCAGAAAAAAAAAAAAAAGACCTTTCTGGACAAAAGTCAGGAGAATTAAAGAGAACAGACAACAAGACCTTTGCATTAGTGGTAAGAAATAAAGTTCTAACAGTGTTTTGTCACAGAAGAGAGGCCCCTTTAAAAGCTTTTTTCTTTACACTATTTCCATCCAACAATCAGTTGTTCCTGATTCAGGAACAGACAGTCTATATAATCAAGTCCAGCACAAAAAGAACGCAATTACTGGATGTACTCCAGAGGTGGGGAATGGCATCCACCTCTGGATCAGAGAGCCATGTGTTTCTCCGGCGCCTGCTTGTGGGCCAGATACAGGAAGAGAATGCTCGACAGGGCGCTAACCAGGAAGATGACGTCAAACCAGCGGTGGTAGAAGTTGAACTGCAGCTCTCCGAGGACCTCGGTCACGATGGAGCGATACTCCAGCGGCATGCTCATACGCATCAGCAGCACAGAGGAGACAAAATACATCCCCTGAGACCAAGACAACAGTTTGCTTCAGCAACTGGTTGCAGGTTGTGTTAAAACTGTCAAGAGACCGACTCACCATGATCTGAGCAAAGACCAGCACAATGACATTGGAGGACTTGCTGCTCGATATTGCATAGAAGAACTAGAAACAAGTGTTAAACGGTTAAAGAGAAATCCATGGTCTGTAAGCCAGCTTAGCTTATATCATGAGATGATGTTACCTTAGTCAGGGTGATGAGTAAACCCCGAATGGATGTAACGATTATGATTCCCACCAAAATGAAAGAGATGTGTTGGGACCAAAACTTCACCTGGCGGGGAGGAAGAGAAGAATGAGAACAGCAGCGAGACGGGAAGGAACGGGAACAGAGGAGGGCGCAGCATTATCCTTACAGCTGTGCAATCTGACATGCGATTCCCATTACAGGTGTGTGTGTGTGTGTGTGCGTGTGTGTGTACTTCTTACATCAAACTGGATACCCAAGTAGTTCACGGTAATTTCGATGCCCCTTGTCACTGGATCCGTTTTTCCAACTCGATCAAACACAATGTTTATTGTGGCCTACGGTAGAGATGAGAGGCGCTTTAACAGAAATATAAAAGTACTTGGTAATCGATTACAGGTTCAGATCAGAGTTCTGGTTGGAACTCGACACCTCGACACAGCAGTGGTGCAAAAGTGAGTTACATTCTGAAAAGTGTGCAGTTGAGCAGGGAGTTAATCAGGAATGACTTATAAAGACGAAGGTCAACATGTTTATAGGCAGATATCAATCAACTAATCCTTAAATAACGATTTACTAAGCTTGAGTCTCCAGAAACTCTATTCTGGAGTCCAATCGGTCATTAATGAATAACTGAGAGTTCCTTCGTGACTCTTCTGGTCGTCCCTCACTCTACCGCATTGAAAGCCGTGTACTACGTAAAGCACATCCTCAGTAATAAAGGTGATTACAAAACAGGGCCGCAGCACGCCCTGTACCGACCGGTCAGTGACGGAAGACACTAGCATGGGTAAGACGCCGCCGGGAATGTTCTTACCATGAAGATTTTCCAAACACAATAAATGGAAAAGAAGTAGCCAAGGAAGTTGAAGTATTTCCCCTGGAATGTCTTTGAGTACTCAATTCGTTCCTAAACCAAGGAGAGGAGGCGGGTCAGATTACAGTAAGGGAAAATGACCAGCAGGTTAATATCCAACAATAACTTTACTCCAGATTCCAGCCTCCATGTCTCGCCTTGTTGTCCCTATAGACGTGTGTGTGTGTGTGTGTGTGTGTGTGCGTGTGTGTGTGCGTTTGTGCTACCTTCGTGGCTTGCAGATCCACAGTCTCCAGAAAGAGTTGCCGACTCAACTCTTCCAGAGCATCAACCTCCTGCTGGATCAAAGATAGGTCTGAAGGAAAGACGTTACAGCTGACATGAGTTACAATAAAATGATAAAAATGAACACCCTTCGCAAACATAACACATAAGTGTGAGGATACTTTCGCTGCCTGCTTGAGGCGAGGTGACGCTCTTGATCATGCCCCAGAATCCGGTCTGTTTGTTCTGATCTTCGCCACGCTGGTACATCTGCCTCCGCGTCATGGCGATCCTAGACACAACGTATCTGAGGCTCAATCATTTTCTTCCATTAGAATTGCATCATTAGATTCATCCTCGTTTTCACCCACCGTTTCTTCTTGCTGACAATCATGTCCATCGTTTGAAGCAGTCGCCTCTCCAGAGCGAGAATGTCGCTGTCTGTTACATTTCTGTGGAAAAACGCCAGAGCAGGCAGCGTCATTCAAAACGGCCCTAAAAATTCACCTTTCAGGGGGGGCAGAAACGGAGATAGTCATCACGACTCTCTCCGGATCAACCCCCCACCCCCTTTTTTTGTCCACCTACGTTGTACATATTATGTGTCTTTTTAATTTATTGTTATTTTGCATCTGTGGTGTAATTTATTTTTAATGTATTGTTATTTTGCATCAAGTTAGGAATCTAATATTCGTTTTATTTATATTGTTAAATGTCGATGATTTATGTACTAAGGACTTTCAACGGAAACAAGACCGCAAGGGCTTTTTTGAAATGCTCCTCTTAGACAGGATGTTTGACTGTACTTGTGCTGTAATACATGCTACTGTCTGACTATTTGTACTGTAATACATGCTACTGTCTGACTGTATTTGTACTGTAATACATGCTACTGTCTGACTATTTGTACTGTAATACATGCTACTGTCTGACTATTTGTACTGTAATACATGCTACTGTCTGACTGTACTTGTGCTGTAATACATGCTACTGTCTGACTGTACTTGTGCTGTAATACATGCTACTGTCTGACTGTAACTGTACTCTAACATTCCCATCTAATAAATATATTCATCATCATCATCGCACCGGCAGCATGGCGTCCAAACAGGGGCGTGGATCAGGACGTCTCATAGGCAGACCTCGTTTAAGAGGATGTTTGACATGACTGATGACGGTCGGAGTAAAGCCGCAGCTGAGCTTACCGAAGGAAATATGACATATATGTGTAGGGACAGTTGACAGCACCAAAGCCAGACAGCAGAGCCATGAGAGTGACCCCGATCACACCGACCCGACTGATGAGCTGCTCAATCGACAGGATGCCTGGAGAAAAACAGACGACAGGCTGAAAACGGCTCGGCTACCGCTTCACTCGCTGTGGGAGCGAGAAAGGGACACGCACTCACCGTGCTTCGGGCTGAGGATGGGAAACGGGTCTCCCAACTTCCAGAAGAAATACATGAAGGTGAACCACACCATGCAAGCAAATAGAAGCCTCTGCCTGTGCACTGCACAAAGCAAAAGGCTTTCTGTGACACAGGATTCATCGGTTATTTCAAGCGTTTATTCTCACTGCTGAGCAGCCGGCCGTACTTACACAGGCGGATGTTGCTGACGACGAAGTAACCGATGTAGAAAGGCACCACAAAGATGAGAACCAGCAGGATCACATGGAGGTTCAGCTTCCAGTGGAAATACCTGGAGCTGAGGCAAAGACGATTAAAAGCTGTCGCAGTAAAACCGCGGGTCAGATCCCGCAGAGAACGCACTCACCTGCTGCTTAAGGCCCCCAGAATCTCAAAGATGATGAGCTCAAACATGGTGCATGAAAAAGCAAAGGTGACAGAGAACACCACCTGGACGATGTACTGTCGCACCTGTCAACAAACACCAAAACAATGACAGCCGTCGATACAGATACAAACGTGCATTTGTTTTCTCATCAGAATCACGTCTGAAATAAATTCCTCGAATAAGGGCAGACCTCGTAGTCTTTGAAAAGCTGCCGCATCGAGAATAACCAGCCAAAGCCGAAGAACAGCGCCTAAAGGGGATTAAACGGGGATTACTTGAGGGAAGACATTTGTATTTGTCTCACTTGGCCAGCTCGTAATTACCTGTGAGGTGAACATGATGACCGAGTCCACGAGAAACGACATGTCTCGAAAGCAGCCTTTATTCAGCTGATCCTGAAGGCGTAGCTGTCGAGAGAAGTTTCCCTCCGTGTCGACATGAAATCACCGACAGACCGGAAAACTAGGAAATGTCTGTTATGATGCTATTGAGCTCATTTTGGAAGCATTTGTTGTTCGGCTGCTCAACGTTATCGCTCAGCAGGTACGTCGCCAATAAGCTTCCGACCACCACACTTCCGTCGAAGAATTATGACGCGACAAAACCCAATTACAATACAGTATTACAAAATTAGACAAAACCGGAATCGCTCTGTAAATTATTTTTATTCATGCTAAAACACAAACTTGATAATCTTATTCAACGATGTTATGTTCTGTAGTTCTTCTATCTATTTATAATTGTGACATTTACCTACAGGGGGCGACAAAACAACACAATTGCCGATCGCTGCTTTAGTAGAGATGATAATGCTACTACGTAATTCTGCTGCTGCCATGACTACTACGCTGACTACTTACTGCAACTACTAATAATAATAATAATAATAATAATAATAATAATACGACTACTAATAATAATCATCATCATCATCGTCATAATAGAGTGGGAACAATTATATTCTGTATTCTTCTACTCTTTTTATAAACAATTATGTGTAACTCTTGTCCTTGTCATGCTTTAACATTTAAATGTCAATACAACATTTTCTAAATGTTTTGAATGTTGACAGGTTTTATATTACAAATTGCATTTCTCTTCAGTTGTAATATTAATATGTTTATGAATGGTTCCGGCTTTCTCGTTCTCCTGAAACAATGCAGCGCTACTCTCTGAAATGCACTGGAGGTCGCTGTGAGTGTGACGCTGGCGTTTGGCTTCAGAAGCCAACCGGAGTTCTGAGCCGCCGCCGGTTTTGTTCATTGTGCTGCTGGTGCGCTTTTCTGCAGTGATGCCCGAATAGACTGCTGGCCCGGGTCATAAGGACGGATAAAATGTTACTGGGGTAGACCGTCCTCAACGGATGTCTTTTAGGAATTAGAAAAAGTAGAGGTGAGTGTCTAAATATCGTGTTTGTACAGTTTATGAGTAGAAGAGCAGAGGGGAAAAGGGTATTTTTTAATTGTTGTATTTGGTGTATAAATTGTTTTAAGTAGTTAATTAAGTCGTTGCAAGTTGTTTCAAACTTAAATGTTATAAAATATCTGATCACTTTTAACCCCGCTGATTCGGGATTGACTTAAATTTGCGTTGCCTCCCAGGGAATAACTGAATTGCTGGCAGCATCTAAGGATCACGAGAAGATGCTCCAAATTCCACCATAACGTCAAACGTATGTCTGGATCACGGCTGGATCAACAGTCCTTTGGGAGTCCTGGAGTTCAAATTGTGCTGAATCAGGCACCGAAACATTCCCGTCTCAGTGCTCACCCTTCGCCCTCATTGTTGAATGAGCGATGAAGGCTACGAGGAACGCTCTGCCGCTGTGCGTACTCTTACTGGTGGTGAGATGTCTTCACGGTAAGTAAGCCATGCTCATAATAAAAGATCTGCACAAACTCTAAGCAAGGATTTGAACAATGTTTGTCATTGGGTGGACGTTTCAGGCAGGGTGACAGCGCCGGCGCGTCTGGAAGCTCCAGTGGAGAAGCCTTTCACTCTGACCTGCAGTGTTTCACGGGATCGCGGTGAGTCTCTGAGGCAGGTGCGCTGGCTGGACGTCCACAACCAGACACTGCTGACCCACCAACCCGGGCTGAAAGGCAGCGTGAGTGGACAGCAGCACGTGGAGCTCGCGTCCTCTCCGAAGGACAGCTCGGCGATCACCATCCGCAGGGTGGGCTTCCGGGACGAGGGCTGCTACACCTGCATCTTTGACATGCATCCGCCCGGTTCAAAGCAGGGACAGACCTGCCTCGCTGTTACCTGTGAGTAAGGCCATTGAGGACAGGCAGCCCACAGCATCACTCTGGGTTGTCTCTATGAGGATATATTCAGTTCAATCAGTTTTAAATCGACCTATTTTCTTCTACTGAGTAATTTGATCTGCATTTATATCTGCTTTATTGTCTTATGATCCGTTTTTTGATGAATGAGTGAGACCACATCTATTTGCATGTTAGACATTTATTTGGTCTAATATGCAAAGAGATGCGTTCTCACTAAATCTGACTTAAGTTTATTTGGTGAATTGACCCGAGTCTGCTGTTTTAGAACATCTGATTATAATTTCAGTTAAAACAACATGCTGTGATTGATTTTGGATATTTGCCCCTTTACAATCGAACAACCCTGAGACGTTACTATTCTCAGGGATGGCTACTGCTCTATGCAGCCTGGATATCAGCAGTGGTGATTCCCAAAAAATCAAGACATCCTTAAGTTGATGATCCCGTAGAGACTTGGATGTAGTCATGTTAATAAAGCGCTGAGCTGCAGCAGGTCAAGAAGGACTTTTCTCCGAAGCAGAAACAGCTGCTGCAGATTCCAGTCTGCATGGTTTCTGTTCAGGGGGCTTCGTGTTCTTAATGTTTAGCTTTGTGCTATTTTTCACCCTCTGTCTCCTTGTAATGTTTTTTCTTGCCTCTTCCCTTCATTCCTCACCCTTTAATCGGATCATGGCCTCTTTATACTCCTAGCGCAAGTCACTGGCGGCAGCAACGTGACTGCGGTGCGAGGCAAGAAGGCCCTCCTGTCCTGCTCCTTCGGTTTGCCTGAAAAGGTGCAGCAGATCCTGTGGAGACATTCGTCTGCACGGGGAGATTCCACAGAGGTGGCCTCCTTTGCAAAGCGTAGCGACGCCATGATAGAGCCGCCGTACCAGGGGAGAGTTTGGCTCAGCGCCTCCCTGTCTGACAGCCAGCTCGCCATCCAGCCCGTCGCTATCCAGGACGAGGGATGCTACACCTGCCTGTACACGCTCCCCGACCGGGAAAAGAGCGCCAGGGTTTGCCTCACCATTTACGGTAAACATATTTTTCTAATTAGCCATTAGTGATTGTTTCAGAATGCATTCATAGAAGGGCTCACAAAGGAAGGAAAATAGACTTTTGTAGGGTGAATAATGATAATAAAATGTCTCCATGTAGAAGGTCATCTGTATCTGATCAGGCACCGTCCTTTGAAAATAAATCGGAGACTTGTTTTTTTGAAATCTCCTTTGATTGAGTATGAGACAACTGGAACGTTTGACCTTTTGCACCAAATGTGTTTGGAGAACAAATCATGTGATTTGGAATCAAAGCCCGGAGACCGTGATGATCCATCGAGATGACATGTTTCACTCTGGACCAAAGTCAGGCGCTCATTTATGTTCTCAGACACAAGCTGAATGCATCATTAAAACAGTCTGAACAAAGAGCTCCAGGGAAGCTGTTGCCGATGAGTTACGCTGCTTCGCTTCCCACTGGTGTCCCACTCGTGTCCCACTCGTGTGAACCAGCTGGACAGCCGTGAGGGAATCTATCCTGCATCAGGTCCACGAGCTGAGAGGACTGGATCATGCAAAGATTCAACCCAAATGTTGGGAGAGGCAGGTACCCCTGGGGTTTAGACAGGAATGCTGATCTTTGCTTCCTGAATGGCTCTGCTGCATGCTTTCCTTTGACAGACTATGCTATACTGGTGGCTGATCTGTTACCACACAAACACAGAAGGGTGTGTCCATAAGAAAGAATGGAGCATTAGACGGAATGACGGCGGCAGGGAGCGAGGGAGGGGGTGCATGACTGGGTTAGTGTCTGCAGCAGACACTGATTCCCTCTGTGCTTTGTCTTTCTCTCTTTTTGCTCATTTGTGTTCCCTCGATTTTCCCCTTTCTGTCAGTTATACCCACAAACAGATGCGCTTTTGTTTTAAGTTGATCCGTGCTGCACGCCAGGTGTTCCTCAGGTACAATTCGTGTCAGCTTTACCCCCATTTCTACTCTGCAGACAGTGGCAGCGATGGTTAAAGGAAATCCAAATGCGCTTGAAAAGAACGGATGTAAGTGAGGCAAATCATAATAAATCTTCTACAACCAATGGAATTAAAATGCATTACAGGGCAGCAAAGCGTCGTTACATAAAAGATGTGACGTATTAAACATATTGTAAATAAGCACTGCGAATAGTGGATTCTGAGGGGGGACAAAAACACAATTCAGGTGACTGATTTGGTGATAAACCACTTTCATGTTTGTGTCTTGTCCCTGCTGGTACCTGTTGGTATTGGGTATTAGATATTTATATTTTATGACCCACCATTAAATCTGCTACGCTGCAGTCCAGACAGGGTTTTCCCAAGGAGACATTCGAACTATAAAATATCTTTGACTCCACGCGTTCTCGCCAACATAAACGTTGCCGGTTCCAGTGCGTCGCATTCCTTGCTCGGCCCCGAGAACAGTAACTTAAAAGTTCAGGAATCCACATACCTGAACCCTGAACTGATCCAGAAGCTTCGAGGATATTCTCCAGGATCATCACCGTGATTTAACCGAAGACAGCCTGAACACGCAGAGGCTAAGCCAACGCAGCAAAAGCCTCAGAGGTTTTTGACTTGTGCATTAAACACGGCAAAATGGATCAAGTGAAGAAGAATGAATGTAATAAAATGCACTATATCAAATAATGTGTTGCTTGGCAGAGCGTGTTCCAGTGAGCCGGTCATTCATGTTGCCGTTAGAGTTAGATTTAGGTTTGGGGTTATTTTTTCAGGGTTTAAATCCTCTCCACTCGTCCTTGGTTGTGCATAAACACGTTCCTGAGCCTTCCTATGCTGCTTCTGTTTTCTCCCAGTGCTGCCCAAACCTCAGGTGAGCTACAAGACTACCTCTCCGGGTGTGATCGAAGCCAACTGCACCTCGGCGTCGCGCCCCCCAGCAGAGATCGTGTGGAACGTAGAGCGAGATAACCGCACTCTTGGGCCCCCCGTGACCACACATCTCCCCCAGGACGACGGGACCACTCTGGTCATCAGCACACTGTCTGTCCAATCTGGGCTGCTGAAAGACGTGTCCGTCAAATGCCTGGTGCACCACAAAGGGCTCGAGTCCCCGATCGCTGTATCCATGAACACAAAAAGTGAGGTGACATCGCTCGACTCTTGCTTACGCCACATTTCTGACAGAAATTCTGTTGTTGTTGTTGTTTTTATCCTCCTGCAAAGCAATGTTTCAAACTCAAATGACCTTTATTTGTATGAGAATGTCACATTTAAAAAAAGAAAGAAAGAAAAAACGTAATATATTTCATTTCATTTATATATTTAAAACAAATCATGAATGGTCTGATATATTATTTACTTGCTGTTTGTAGTAAACAAATCACACAAGAACAGCATGAAAGCCTCAATGCAACATATTTTCCCCAAACGTAGCACAAAATCCTTCTTAGCTGACAACGGTCTCAAAATTCTTCACGCCTTCCTGAAGTCCTGGGACTTTTCTGTGTCTGCATCGTTCAACGATAACGGTGCATAAAAAGGAAGTTGTGATCAGACTAGCATAGCTACAGACACTGATATACACTTAGCTTCTAATAATATTTAATCTAGATCTGCAAAGAACAGGTTTAACCCCAGTAATATATTAATGTTTTTGGAATGTGTCCTTTCTCTCCCCAGTTGGGACGGCTCTTACAATCCTGATCTCAGTAACGACCGTAGCAGCGCTGCTGGTCATGTCCCTTTGTTTTTGCCTTTGGAAGTGTTTCCTGCGCAAAGAAGGTGAGACTAGCATTCTCAAGGTTTATATCAGGCAGTAGAAGAAACCAGTGTCGCACCCATCTACATCGCTACGCTCGAAGAGGCTGGGTGGTTTTAGAATTCCCTGTGAGGAGAACAATCTGCGATTGATTAAAGTCAACGGGTCACTGGAGAGGCAGAAAAAACCTCCTTATGTTTTGCATAAGTATTTTAACAAAGCATAAAATCTGTAAAAAAAAAAAAAAATAATAATTCAGATCATTCTGATCTTGGTTCCAGCAACACTGGATGTAGACAGATGGGAAAGATGAGGAACATTCCACAGGTACAAGGTTTACCGGTTATGAAAGCAAATCCGTAAGAGGCTCAGGCATTCAGAAGCAAGGATGGGGGGAGGTTCACCCTTAAGGTTCGGCCTTAATGAACACGGGTTGTGTGGATGATGCTGGGGCTCAGAGCCGCTGTTATTGTTGTGTGTTTATTTTCAGATGAGCAGTCGCTTGGATGAAACCTGAAGTTAAATAGAAGAGGATGAATTGTGTCCCTGAATCATCAGCAGCAGCAGCAGCAGCATCTTTGCAGGAAGGGGAACTGGTCGGATGCACCTCAGTAGGATGTTGAATGCGATCCTATGGATGAGCTGCAACTGTTCAACGATATTCGCCTCTACTCACCCAACCGCAGCGGATTTATAGAAACCTCTTCTGTGTCTCTGTGTGAAATGTGTGTCCTGTTGCCTCTGCATGTCAGAGTCAAGACATTTCATATGATAATGTTGAGTGTGATAAATAGACCAAGGATTTCATGTCTTAAAGTAAAAATCCAATGAAAGATTTGATTTATAAGATGGTTCATGATCGTTCCTATGTTGTATGTTAATTCATTGATACGAGCGATAAAGGTGAATCGCCGTTTGTTGTCCTCGTATGTTTTGAGTGAGAAATATTGAAATGATGATCGATCATTCCTTCTGTGTTTGGCTGCTTTTTTTTTTTTACAGGTATGTGAATGACAACAGAAATAGTTATAGATAAATTAGTCTTACTTTATATTGCCCAAACCTATAAGGCCTATACAGAGACGCTGGATCCAAGATGCATCCTCATGTGTGTATTTATTTGACACCAACGTACGGCGGTACTGGAGATGGACAAAGTCCATAGATAATGCTTCAGACTCCCAAGCTATATTCATGTTCACCACACGGGGCAGCAGAGACACACACATACAGTGCTCACCATAAGCATATTGTCCACATTGAGGTAAATCACACTTACCTTCTCTATTAGACATGTTTATATGGTTGGCCACAGCAAAAGCAAAAAAAAAAGTCAGCAAGCCTGTAATATAATAAATAGTACTAAGTATTTACTTATCATTATACAATGCTTTCAGAACAACATCAAAAAGAACTCTTATCGTAGATTTGGACTGCTGCGTCTGTCTGAGGAGGGCGTTCTGCTCATTTCAGCTGCAGTTTTCTTCATGTTCTCCATGAGACCCACACAGGTATAGAGTCAGTGTGTGACACGAGGTTTCCCTTCCTTCTCAGACGTCATATCTCTCTGCTTCCTCACCATGTCTGAGTTTCATATTCCTCGGTTTCTCACGTATGTGCACTAAGGTGTGATCCTGAAGCATGTGCAGGATGCTGTGTGAACAACTCCGCAGATGAGTTATAGATAGAGTTTACACGTTGAACATAGCTGGCATAGGGTTCCACTTCCTCTACATTGTCACTCTGGAAAAAACAAACAACACACAATTCATTAGCGAAACCTAATAATGTGGAAAAACGGCTTCGTTTAAAGTGCGGGGTGCAGGAAGATGCCTACCGGGGAAGATTTGGATGATGCTGGATTGTTGGACTGTTGGCCTCGCCTGGGAAAACGTGGATGAACGAATTCATTCAATTATCAGAAAAAAAAAAGATCTTTGCAATCTGCAATTGAGCAGCTCATTTTCATCAAATAATAATCCTTACCTCAAAGTCTGTTTCTTTCGTACAATAAATATAATTCCTATCAAGACCACAAAGACCACCACCACCACCACCACAATAATGACACACAGCCAAGGGACATAACCTGCCGTGAAAGAATGAACATTTAAAACATAGAAATAATCTGTTAGACACGAGTATAAAGTATGTGCAAAAATACCAAAACAATAGCAAACACTAAAGAAAATCTCCATCCTGACCTTTTCTCAGTTTTGGTAACAAAATCTTTTCCTCTGGCCAGTACGGGTGGCGGATGGTACAGCTCAGCTTTTCTATATCCACTCCCTCGGGGAGTTTAAGATGACTTTCCACCGTAAATAACCCGTTTGAATCAGCCAGTGTTGTTTCCACAGTGGTTGAGTTTAACACGTGACTCCAGCTGATGTTGGCTGCAGGTTTTCCTCTTTCAGCTTTACACACGGCCACCAGCTTGTTGTCTCTTCGCTCTAACCAGGACGATATACTGGGAGGGACTGACAAGATTCAACAAGAGACATTAGAATCAACATTGGATGTTCTCTCCTACCTGATAGTAGTTTACAAGTAGTTTTAAATGATGATGATGATGAATATATTTATTAGATAGAATGTTAGAGTACAAGTATAGTCACACAGTAGCATGTATTACAGTACAAATAAAGTCAAACATCCTGTCTAAGAGGAGCATTTCAAAAAAGCCCTTGCGGTCTTGTTTCCGTTGAAAGTCCTTCGTACATAAATCATCCACGATTAACAATACAAATTTAACAATACAAATAAAAATAAAACCAATATTCAATAACTCAATTGATGCAACGTAACATTAGAAAAACAAAAATAAAAATAAAATGATTTTACACCGCCGATGCAAACTAACAATTAATCTAAAATAAATTACCCCACTGAATGACAATAAATTACATAAATTACAATAAATTGCTTTTCAGTTTGAAAATGAGCATAAATATTTGTGAGCATTAAACATTTGCAGGAGACATTTGATGAGAGCAACGTCGTGTATTTAACAGTGAAAGCGCGTCTAACAAGGGAGGAGCAGAAAATCACAATCGCAATCCGGAAGGAAAGAAAGAATTCAGTAGCAGACACTTTATAATGTAGGCAAATATTACAAAAATCTAAATAATTACAAGCAAAGAATAATTTTCACCACATGTTTTAAATAAAGCGTCGACTATAACATCCCGCTAGAAGCAAGTAGAATCTGTGGTCATTTTTTTGGAAAATGCACCATTAAATGTATTTTTCCAATTAGAAAATTCCTACCTGTGATAGAAACTTTGAACTCATGACGGTCACCTCCTCCTTTGTAGGCCGACTGGCACGTGTAAGTCCCCACGTCATCGCTCGAGAAGTTTGAGATGTGCAGGAACGACTGAGCGCTGGCCGTGTCTCGGAGTGTCTTGCCATCATTGCAGGAGTTTTCATGCCGTCCATCATTACTAAAGGCAATCTTACAGAATTTGTCTGTCAAATTTAAGTTCCAGATAACATAAAATGTCTCTGCCCGGGTCTTATTGCTGCATGTCAAGTTGGCATCACTCCCCAAGTTGAAAGCTGAATGTCTGACAACTGGAAACAAGCAAAGAACAATTTTATTATTTCAGGATACATATGGGAAAATATGGCCTAACAACATAAATAAACTCAAAAGAAAATGTTGCACATCTGTAATTTTAGGTATGATGCGCAAGATAAATAAAAGGTTATACAGTTGCAGCTATGAAATAAAGGATGTGGTTGAAACCTTTTTTTAGCTTAGTTGGGTCATACTTTAATACTTTAATTTACAGTACTTTAATACGACTTTAATATCAATTCATCTTCTTGAAGACGAGACGACCGTAATCGCCTCGTCTGCAGCTGCTTTTATCGGAAGCTGTGGGTCACGGGTTCTGCTGGAGTCTGTCCCAGCTGAATACGGGCCAGAGGGAGGGCGTACACCCCGGATGAGACACCAGCTCGAGTTGCACGACTTGGGATGACAAACCCACGCCTACACCTTTCCCCACAACAGAGAGAGAATAACGCATCATGGTGCTACCCCCCATCTGAAATCGTGATTTCCACTCATTCCACTCATTCAGAAATCGATGCTCAGTATGATTATTTCCTCCCTTGCCAGCGTGTGCTCTACCCCCGCCTCCAGGCTCCAGCCATGCTGTTTCCACTGACTCCTATGAGACAAACCACAGCAGGAAGATGCTAAGCGGTTGCCTTTACAGATCATGACTCTGCCCAGCGTCACAGATAAAGTAGCGTGTCCAAAATGACACTTTCATGGTATTAAATTGTTATTTTAATTGGCAGCAGTAACAAATACAGCGGTACACAATGTGAATACATCCTACGAAGACCACCTGTTTGGGCTTCTCTGTCAAAAAAACATACTGTAATGATAAAATAATGAGAATAATTTCTAAAACATACCCCCAGGCTTCAGTCCTGACCCTTGGCTCCATGCTCCAGACAATAAGCTGATGAACGCGGCATAAATCCACATCGTCTCCCTCATCTCCAGTCACCGTTAACGTTCTCCGTACACTGGTGGGAAGAGCCTCTCTCTAAAGACACAGTCCTGAACAGCGTCTTGACAGGAAACTCATTTAAGTAACTTTGCTCTTGCTGTCATGGTCTATAATGAAGTTGAAGTATTTCACAAGGTCAGGGTGAAGCAGGTTCTCCTCCTCATAAAGACAAACTGAAAATCCATAACACCCCTCATGAGGTAGATATTCTCGCTCTTCCCCTTCTCCAACTGCGTTCCACTGAAACGTCTATTTCTTCCTCCCACGCAGAATGACGTCTGGCTATGTCAAGGCACCGATTTCCTTTTGTGCTCTTAAAAGCAGAATACGTGAATGCTCTGAGTTAGACAGCGGCAGTTTCGTTTTTATTAAATACATTTAGCAAAAATGTGAGAGGTGTTTATTTAACGCAGTCTATGGTGTCATAAATATGTTGCAATATATATATATAGCAGCGCATATAGAGTTCAAACGTATTCTACAGTTCAATCAATACATTTTCTTTGTGAAAACATTCATTCATGGAGGTAAGAGTTCTTGTTTTATTACGCAGTTTGAGGTTTTGAGTAATGAATTCACCACTGATCACAAACTTCAAAAGAAATCTTTCATGCTGAGTTTGCCAGAATCGTTTGCTTGTGGCCTTGTGCATGCTGCTGTAAGCACATCTTGTCGTTTAGCGGTTGCACAATGCAAAGTGGCTCACATGCACATTAGAATGTGTGGGCGCAGGCGTCATAACTGATGCAAGTCCCAGTTTGCAGGTCAGAGACATCGCATTATTCTGTTATCACATTGATGTGGTCATGCGGAGGTTGTGGCTCTTGAGTAACGAGACATCTGGTTAATAACGGTCATTTAAGGCTGATGAAGAACGGAAACTCGGCGTTTCCTTTTCTCTGCTACTTCAAAAAACCCTCAATGCAGCTATATTGCATTTGAAAGTATGAAAAAGTCATAACTGCATTAAAACTAGGTAAAACTAGCTGTGTGTGTTCTGCTTTTTCTGACGTCTAATATTAGTTATCGGGCACGCAGGCAGCAGTTCAGCTGACTGTGTGCTAGACACAAAGGAACTTATTTTTCCACATAATTGCAAAAAACCTCTAGTCATGAAGTAATGTTGCTCAGCCGTGTTCCTCAAAAAGTTGAAACATTAGGCTGATGAAAAAGGTCTGACACATTGTGTGTGTGTGTGTGTGTGTGCACTGTTTCCCTTTGATAATGCAGACTTCCTGTTTATGTCAAAATTAGCTGTATTGACCGCCCAGAAATAAACACGAACTTCATAAAGTGACTCGTCATCTCAAAATGAACAAGAGGCAGAAAATAAATGATTTGATTTGATCTGTGGTTCATTAAAACATTATTACAGGCCTCAGTTTGTCCTTTTCTGTTCCCGTATCTAAGCACACACACACACACGCACACACACACGCACGCACGCACACACACGCAAAAAAAACTTTATTGGTTGCTACTCTTGTTCATAAAACGAAAACAAAACATTTTTGGCATGTAAAATAAAGTCATTTTAAAACTTACATAATTTCTAGATTGTGTCTCGGCGTGTTTTTGAAGGGCCCTCCCATATTTTAGTTTTGTGAGCGCCCTCCCTCTTCCAGAGGCTCCGTTTATCGTTTCCATGGTTACCGTACACTCAAAGGCTCCAGAGGACATTTCGTCGTCTGAGGAAGAAATACGCGTTCTAAATGATAATATAAGTGAAGAAACATGAGCTTATCTGTGAGCATGACAACTTCGAAAAGAGACTGTCATAAAGTAGTTCAGCGGCAAAGACGTTATGACTGCTTTTATGGTGAGTAAACGCGATTATCGGCCGGCAGGGCTAACTTGGGCCAGCCGCTAGCTCGCTTGTTTGACGTCACCCGATCGGTTCGTCACAGATCCCGTTTTTACGGTGTCCTCGGAGGCGGACCTCGTTCGGTCCGGGCTCAGGGCACATGCGTCTGAGGACCGAGTTGTGAGTTGTGGCCGCGTTTATCCTCCTGACACAAACTATCCATTGTGTTCGTGACGTTTAGGGCACCAGAGAGTTGTAACATAATTATAATAATTATAATATTATTCCTAACCCTCCCCAGAGGGGCCTGCCTAAGTTCGGGCCGACGTTCACTAACCTGGCCCCCCATCCAGCGTGCACCCTACATATGGACCCTGCTGACCCAGTACCGGCCTCTGGGGGCCCCACAGGCCAGGGGTAACACGGATTAGTACCACTTTACTACTAGCAGTGACGTAGTCTGCATAACTCCAGATTAGCTCCATTCTTTATTAAATGCTTTGAAATGTTGATCCTGTAATAACTGTGATTCTTGACAGACTCAATCCAAACACTCGGTCGTGGATGAAAATGGAGGAGTGTCACGTGACCGGAGCTGATCGCTGGAAATACTTTAATCGGTTTGATTAGTCAGCGTGCCACGCCAAAGTTTTTGATACTTTTGAATCCCTGTAAATCTTCACCTGATAGTATAACAGCTAAATAAGATAGTAATACCGTCTACATCAGTGGGTCATTGTATCCGATAACGTTTCCTCTTCCTTTAGACCTCTGATTCCATATTCGCACCAGCTGCCCCCAGATGTGATTTTTGCCTTGCCAAGGTAGGTTGAACATGTTTCTCCTCGTGTTTCTTTATTTGCCAGGCATTATTATTACTTTGTCTCCTCAGAGAAGATTATTTATCCACCTTCAAAGACAATGCGGAACGACAGCCGACCCACTTCACCGTGGGCGTCCAGACGGACTACAGAGAGAGCGAGACGCAGACAGACCCATACAGCCCCGAGTACGCGGCACAACCCGGGACAACGCCCTCAGAACTCCTGCAGCTGGCAACTTTGACTTGGGGTGTGTAATCACATAACTTCACCATTTATAGTACATCTCACTAGACAACTCCAGGAGACATGTATGTGCCTGATGCTTAGCGTGTACTCTGATACTAGTGAAGTATAATTGAGGTTCATCTGTGGCGCCAGCAGTAGTGGTGGTAATAGCATAGGGGCAAGTATTTGTCTGTATTTAAGGTGAGCAGGATGGAAAGCTTCTAGAAAGGTATAATTCGTTAGCCAATACCTCTCGTCATCTCTGCGTATTACATTGGCACCGTCTCCGGTTTAGGTCACGGCCTGCCTGCAGGCCTGGCGGAAGTGGAGCTGATACAACGGGCACGTGCCAAACAGGCTTGGGAAGCCACCCTTCCTCCATTAAATGACCTTAGCCAGCGTGACAAAAGGAGAAGTATGATGGAGGAGATGGAGGCCGCAGAGTGGGCTTTCAGGGAGGGGGAGATCCAAAAGTGAGTGGCGCTGCACGGGAACAGCGATTATTCAGTGTTCTACAATACAATTCTATTCATTTTTATTTCTATAGCACCAGATCAAAGCAGAAAGTCATCTCAAGGCACTTAACAGGAGGAGCAGGGAAAGATAGAGCCCAACGTATAAATTAGTTGTTCTTTCTGTACGGCCCGGTTACTGTGCCCCATGTAGTGTCATGATGGTAGCTCCTTTCTACTGCCCCCAAGAGTACAATCGGCAGTACTTCATCTAATTTAATCTAAACGCTCGTCCGTAAGTCATATCCAGTTGGTGATGCTCCCTCTCGGTGTTCCCGCCGTGTTTAACCTGTAAAAACTTGCCCTGTTGCCCCGTTTCTGTGGCTGCTGGCCAGGCTGCAAGAGGCTCGTCTCGCTGCGTGGAAGGATCTTTTGAATCGGAGCGATGAGGCCCAGAAAGAAGTAACGAGAAAGAGACTGGACCAGGTATATTCTCAGCACTTAAAGGAGAAGGGGAGGAGGCAGCAGAAGATTTGCAACGACTGCAGCAGAGGTAAGACATCCACGAGCAAATATTCAGATCAATTTAGTTTAGTTTCATTTCAGCGCAGATTGTTTTAGGATTTGTTTCGCTCCCTCTGTTTCTTTTTTTTTTTTTCTGTAGCACTGAGAAAACTGGAAGCTAAGAGGAGAAATGAAAAAGCGAAGATAGAGCAACTAGGAAGAGTCAGATACAACACAGATCCAAAGACGTACGCCCCTCGGGACATCTCCACCAACAGGAACCCCCAAAACTTTGGCCTTAAAAGCTACTATTTGGACACATATGAAGGTCTGAATCAAAACCACGTGTGGCTAATTACATTTAACGATCGAGTGTCTCTTCTTGTGGAGGTAACTTTGAACTTTGGTCACGCATAGGCTTACTAAAACTAGAAGCAGGACTCTCTGACTCCATCCGTGAGCCACAAGTTAAAAAGCCCCAACCCAAAGTCAGCAGAGAAGTGATCAGGCCTCCTCCCAGCGCGGCGCTAAAAGTGATGAACAAATACGAGGTAAAGCAGAACGAAACCCTCCGTTCCGTATCTTTTAGATTCCAGGCCTAAATTGATCACCAATCGTGGCTCCACAGGTCAGTGAGAAAGTGAGAGAGAAGCCAATCCGTTGTCTTGTCAAGAAAGAGAAGCCTGTCCCTCGTCCCGTCTCTCCCAGAGTGGAGGCGCCGCCGCAGGTCAGCTGATGTCGCTCGCTCTAATGGACACCCCGCGTAGACGTGTTGTTTGTTACAAACGGTGTCCGTCACTCACTAGGGGGAAGAGGACAAAGAGCTGGCAGTCATCCACTTACAAAAACTACTGAGGGGAAGACGTGTCCAATACGAGGTCTGAGCACGTCTACGCGTGTGTGTGCGTGTGTGTGTGTGTGTTCTGGATAGAAGTTTTGGCTTTAAAGGAGAAAGACAGAAAGATTACTTTGGATTGTGTGTTTACCTGAATGTTGGATTCTGTTATGCTTCCAGAAATGTTTGTGCTCTGACGTCTCCTGCAGATGTTCGTGGGCAAGAATAACCACATGGAGCTCATTCAGGAACTGAGGACTGTCCACGCCCTGCAGGGGGAGGAGCAGATCCTTCAGAAAGCTGACGAAGAGTTCGTCCTGAGCCTGAAACAACAGAGAGACAAATCCAGACACAAGGTTAGACCCACAACCACGTTCACCTGCAACATGCACAGACTCCAGACGTTCTCAACACTGCTTTACTCTTCTCACCCAGACGTCTCTACAGGAGGCGTCTCGGGCCGGACTGGTCGGCGCAGAGCTCGGAAACCTTTTCGACACCTTGTCCAAGGACCTGATTCGTCTCCAGGAAGAGCGAAGGATCCATGCTTTTACACTATTGGCTGAGAGAGATCGTCGCCTCCGAGAGGCTGAGGAGAGCGGGAGGAGACAGGTGGAGGAGCGCAGGCGCAGAGAAGAAGATGAAATCTTCAGACAAGTGTGTATTTGTATGCATTTATATTCATTAGTGTGCAAAGAGTTACAAGAACATTAAAATGTGTCTGTGCGGTGGACGTGTTTTCAGTCTTGACATATTTCTATGCCCTTATCCTTGTCTCACAGGTGGTGCAGGTACAACAAGAAACGGTGGATTTGTATTTAGAGGACATCATCCTCGAGACCTTGGAGCAGACAGCTGACCAGCAAGCCAGAGAGGAGATCCACCGGAGGGCAAGAGAGGTCAACAGCGTCGCTGAAGCAATGGAGGAAAGGTATCGGATTCCTCGTCGAGTCTGATGCTTTTATTTAGCAATTCAAAGCCTAAGAAAATGAACGAGTTCTTTTCGTGTGTCCGAGCAGCCGGAACAACCTTCAGTCAGAGGAGATCGTGTCAGAGTTGGTTTACAGTTTCCTCATCCCGGAGATTCAGAAGATCAGCGCCCGACAAAAAGGTCCAAAAAATGTATTATCATAGAATAAAGTTTAAAAAGGTAAAAGATCCGTGAGCTTTCTAAAAGAAAAAAGAAAAGTAAGACATGATGATAATACAAGCTTAATAATAATGACATTAATGGAGGGCACTGAGCTCACCAGCCAAACCTTTTTATTTTGCTCTTCCAGTTCACCAGAGGCAGCAGAGACACTTGGAGGCAGCTCAGAGTATTCTTCAGGGGGCTGCAGAGCATCCGGGGGCCGCTCCTATCGTGGGGGTCTCCATGTCAACCTGTCCTGATGACGGTGCTGCCAAGCAAATACTCGAGGAGGTGGAATCCAGTGGAGAAAAGGAAAGGAGCAGAGCAGAGCTGCACTCAACCCAAGAAGAGGATTAATGTGTGTAAATGTGTCCTCTCACCTGATCAAGTATATATATTTACAGCATTAAAGCGTCGTAATAAGTATTTAAATTATTATGACACTGTTTTTGGCAGGGTTCAAGAACGAGCGCCTCCATGTTTGGGGAGGAAATGACTTCAGAAAAAGACAAACACTGCTCCCCTGTGGCGAGACAAAGATACAGCACGAATGGACAGACGGGTCTGGGCTGTGCTGCAAAAGAGCGTTTTGGGTAAAACCTCAGATATGGACTTTACATTAGTAAAATATAAAAGGCGAGAAATAAATACCTGTGGACACGCACGAGTAATGGGATGGATGTCGGAGGGCGTTCTATTCTCCACAATGAAATTCACAAGCCGTTCACAGCCCAGTTTGTGAAGCTCAATCTTTGATGACTTTCTAACGCTCGACTGACACCAGATCTCACGCTTTGTAACCGGCCGTGTCGGAGTAACTTCAGCGATGCCTGAACTCATGACATTCCAATGTGATGCGCTTTGTTGTTTCAGTTATGCTAATTACTCAAAACAAGAAGACTGTTTGTTGATTTGTTTTCTTTTCAAGACAATGCAAAATTGACTTATTAAACTTGATCGGCTACACATGTAGAAAGAACCATCTCATAAAAGTTGGAGTGAAGACATGCGTTCTTATAACATTGCAAGATGTTTTTCTCATGAAAGTATGTGGAAGGTTTTGGCCATGTACCGCAGAAGAAACAATTCTGGAGTAAAACATGAATATTTACAGATTGTTGAAATCAGACTTTTCAGTGTGATTTTGAAACATGGATTTTTAGATTTTAATGAAACTTGGAGTGGAGTATGTTCCACATTTTGAGTGGCTGTGGAATCCGTGCCGTGTTCATCACAGAGAACTCAGAGGGCATTCGTAATGATGCACAGATCTTGTTAGAAAGAGTGTACAGTACTTCCATTTATCAAACATTAGCATGCCAACATGCCAAAATGCAACAGTAAACATGCTACACATTATGCCTGCGCTACATTAGCATGTTAGCATTGCAAGTATGTGGGTTATTGTGTCATCACGGTGCCTTTAAGTGCATCATTTGGCTTCGTATGAAGAAATAAAAGATGGAGCAGACACAGTTGATTGATCATTTCCAGGCTATCCTACTCTTTATTTAATGCAAATTACAGTACCAGGGAACTATTCCTCAGAGCACGCAGAGGGAATATTTACAGAGGTGCACATTTAGCATACCTTCACAAGACAAAAAAAAGAAAGAAACATCAGTCACAAACAGAGGCATTCAAGTAGTAGTACTGTTATACAAGGTGTTTGTAGCATTTTCTATGATTCTTCTTTTCTTTAACCCCAGTTACTCGTTTATATGCTAGCAGAAACACCTGCTCGGCTCCTTTGGTGTTTTTATTGAACTGGAGTTATGGGTACGGTGAGGAGATCAAATTATTGTGTGGTAGCATCATATTTGTGAACGCAAAATTACAGCAAGCGAGAGATGGGGGAGACGCTACATGACTCGAACCCTTAGGTGCTACTGAATTCCCCCCCCCCCCCCCCCGGATATGCAAGAAGGGAGAGAACAGGCAGGAGGACAAGGAGACGAATTATTCAGCATGAGAGTTAGAGAACACACGACTGCGTCTGAGGATGGCTCATCACAACTACATCGTCTGGCTTTGGTAACAGAACCGACACTGAGTAATACGGAAACTGTACTGTACTGTATATATACAGTAGATGAGGCCTTTGCAGCCCCCGCTGCATCCACAACTACCCCCCCCCCCCCCAACTTCATGCCCCGGAGTCTGTGCCAGGACGGTAGTGTACATGCTTGTGCCTGCATGTGTCTGCTGCATCTTTAGACGAGGAAGCTTGTCCTCATAATTCATGCCTGCAGAACAGGCTGAGGGTGCAACGAAGAGGGGAAAGCCTTGTGCGTGACGGGGGCGGTAAAATCAAGTACGCACTGTATCTGTGAGAGTGTTGCAGAACATTCAACAGCACCAAAGGGAGAGTCACAATATCAGATGTGTGTGTGTGTGTGTGTGTGTGTGCTAAATGGTGAGGGCCTGTTGATAAGGGGGAACAAGGCAAAGGTGTATGAAAGCAAAGGCACTCCAAACTATAGTTACACTATACATGACTAGTTCTTGTTACAATAATACAGCTGTCATCTACTGTACTGTACAGGTGAGATTGAACATATGGCTGGATAAAGCTGATCATCCTCATCATCCATTAACATCAGATTTGCCCCCGATTCGATTTCTTTTTTTTTTAATCACATTTCTTTCCCTACCCTTTGTCACCGTTGTTCTTGTTCATAAACAGTACACGGGTCTGCATATATACAAACATACCTTGAACACAACATGGAAAAAAATGATCAACATAAAAACAACAACATACATGTCAGAATTTTGGTGAGGAGCATTTATACTGTATATACAAATCCGCCTTTTTCTTTTCTTTTTTTATGTAATGAGTATTCTCTGTAAATAAGACTGTACCGGTGGCTCTATGCGTGGCGGGTGGGGGGCGGGGGGGCACGAGGCCAACACTTCAGTCAGTGGTCACAGACACAAGACACGGCGCCGAAACGCAGGCCGCCGCCGCCGCGACTTTTCGGGGAGTCGAGGAGAGGAAAGGTGTCAAGAAACATCTCAAATTCTTCACAGAGCTGGACAACGAAAGGCGCTCGTCTAGACACTGCACTGCCACAGAAACAGTCACAGACGGGTACAACCACAGAGAAGAGAGCGGCGCCCCGGACCCATCTACAGTCTCAATGCAGACGGCCCGAGAGAACCGGGAAGTGGCCGCTGGAATGGGACAACACTCCAGCGAAGAAGAACAGAAACCCGAACGCCACCTGATCTACATCCATCGTCTTTAGGCAGCAGCAAATATTGCCGCTGCGCCGCCAGATATGGGCTCGCCATAAACGATGTCTGAACCATTTTAGTTAATATACATCTATATATACGTTTTATACATAAGGAAAAGTAATATATAAACTGTGTATGTATGCGTGTTCGTTTTGTACTCTATGTATATATTATACAAGCACACAGGATCAGATACGCGTCGCATCCATCGCACAAGGCAATTCAAAAAGCAAAAAAAAAAAAAAAACGTCTGCCCGGGAGAACAGAACCAAAAATTAAAAACAAGGTTGATTAAAGTTCCCATATTATTAAAAACTCACTTTCCCCATGTTTCTACACTAATATGGTGCATTCGGGTCCTTATCAGCCCCAAAAACAGAGAAATAAACCATCCAGTCGATCCTTCGTAGTTTGGGTAGGTCTGTAATCACCTCCTGAAACGCGTCTGGAAGAAATCTCCCCCCAGCTTGACGTCAAGCGGGGGCACGTGCACAAGGTGTGCGTTAACTTGTGGAAAAGGGTACAATATGGGACCTTTAAAAAAAAAACTTGCTAACCATTTAAAAACAACCCCAGGCAAGGAAAAAACAGCCCATCCAAATATTACCCCCCCCACGAGAGGACTGCTTCTTTCCGCATACATCAGGTACATCATGCATCCGTGTGTGTGTGTGAGTATGAGTGTGCATGTGTGTTTACCCGTGCATGAGCGTCATGCCTTGGAGACGAAACGTGAGGAGGGGTACCCCGGGTGATCCTAACCATACTCAGGCCATGCACTACAGGAGGAACCGGGGTGGGGGGGGGGGGGGGGGCACGAGGAGCAGCTTCTCTTACAAACAATAGCAGGCTAGCGTTGTGTCTACACGGACCGTGTACTTCAAGAGTAACAGCTCTGTTCACGTCCCCTGTTGAAAGGGCACAGACAGATGTCTTTGATGAAGGATGGCGGACAGTTCAAACAGCTGGATGACGGGTCAGTCGGGGGGGTCAGAGCGGGGATCGTGGCGTTGGGCTGCTGAACCCGGGCTGCGTCAGCATCGCTCTGCTGCTGTCGAGGAAGAGAGCAGGACGGAGCAGAGCTAAGCGGCGCTCACCCCCCCCCCCCCCCCCCGGGCCGGGGCAGTGGCGAGGCGGCGAGCTGGGGCTGAGACCGGGGCGGGGCGGGGTGGGGCGGGTGTTCTGGGGGCTCAGGAGGCGGAGTTGGAGGTGGAGGCGGAGGCGGTGGTGGTGCAGGGACCTCGCTCTGTGCTGCTCCCATCTGTGGAAGCAAGGCGCTAATTAACAGTTTACGAACGCATTACTACTAAAAATCTATTCTGATGGAGATGCACTAATTATTTTTCAGTATAAATGTGTGCTCCAGTTGGTGCCATTTATTTTATTGATTTTATTGATTCAATCAGGACATTTAGCCGAAAGTTAACATGTTGATAAAGCGAAAGCCAATAAACACGTCGCTGCCTCTGAAACCACTTCATCGCTTTATTGGCTATTAGAGATTCACACTCTTTTTCCAGTCGCCAGTTACACAACCCACGCCCCGCACGCCTCGACACAAGTGTTTGGAGGAAGCGTGGCTCTGACCTGTGGTGGCAGAGGTGTTGGCCGGGGTGGAGGCGGCAGCCTGGCTGCGGGCGTGGGCGGGGATGAGTATGGAAGCCAGGGCGGGGTTACTGGATAACTCTGAAAGATAGATGGGAGCCAAAGATCAGACTGCATGGCAGGCACCAGCGGCAGGAATATTGCCTGAAGTACATAATGAGGTAATAATACTTTACTATAATACTGATGTGTAAGTGCAATGACGCTACACTGGTGATCGTTTGAAAGGGGGCACTGTTGGATCTGCCCTCTGGAACCCTGCTTTGTGTTCTGGGTGACAGATACCCTGGGTGGTGAAATTGAAGAGCGACGGCTTCTCCCTCCCGTTGGGCAACTTGACGTTGGGGTCGCGCAGCTCGTCAAAAAAGGAGTGCGCGCAGGCCTCCAGCGGGGTGAAACGGGCCGTGGGCGTGTACTCCAGCAGGCGAGAGCACAGGGCGATGGCCTCGGGAGGGGTGCGCGGCCGGAACACCTGAGCGCCAGTCAGACACAGAGACAGATGGTAAGTGGGGGTAGCGTGCAGCCTCGTCGCCGCTGCCGCTGGAAGAGAGAAGAAACGGCATTAATTTCTGCACGCAGACATAAGCAGAACCTGAGACGTCTAAATTCACTGCAATATGATGAATGAATGAATGAATGAATGAATGAATGGCTTTGCTCAAAGAGAGCGAGCACAGCAGGGCGTTTAAGGGCCAACAGGATGACCTGTTGCTGCCTGCTGATTGGATGAATCTGTTATTCAGTGGAAGAGCTTGGCTCGGGCCAGCAGGACAGAACGTTCCTTTTCTGTTTCCAACCCATTTTAGGTTCACTATAACTTTAAGATGAGACAATGTGACAGTCAATTAAAGCCAGACTGACACGAAGCCGTTTGGCACCGGCTTGTAACCGAGATTAAATTCTACACAGTCAACGGCCCAAACAAAAGTATCGTTTTACGGTGCTTTTGTTGGACATATATCATTTACTTACTTCACTTTGACTTTTCTTAACGGTTAAGAAATGTTGTGCATCAGAGTATGTAAGGTTAACCAAGGGGTTACCCAACTGAGAAAAGTAGAAGATGATCTCAGAGCATCTTATTTATGCTCTAGCGAGCTAAGCATTTTGGGAATACCGTCGCTATGGCGACATTATCAAGGCTGCTCAAAGGAGAACATGCTTGAGAGGAATACGAAGCAGCCAGATTAGATAAATCAACATTTTTCAGATTATCTGATAGTAAACAAATACGGACGGTCACGTTACAGACAAAGAAGATTTCAAAAGACTTTGAAAACGAAACGGTCATCCGTTAATCTGAAAGCGTTTGACGACTTTATGAAAGTCTCTGCTGCACTTAGCTTAATGTCCTCGGATATTTACAAGACTTATCAAGCCAACGTCCGTCTCGGATAGCCAAACTGGACTTATTTATGGCGACAGGAGGTTTGAAGGCTTGGGGGTAATTCATTTTTGCACATCTGATGGTTTGTACTGTGTATTAATGTCTTAATATTTGGGACCAAATCAATAAGTATTGATATGTTGCATTTTCTTCTCCCTTATCGGTCATTCTTAGCTCAAAGCATGTAAAGTCTCATGCTGCTGTGACGTGATGTGAGGAGGTGGGAGCAACACTTTAACAACACAAGCATGGAGACAAGAGATAATGCAGGGTGGATCGTAGAAAAGTAAAAAGACTCTTGTACCTGTTGACTCACCTTAGTCCAAGGGTGTGCCTTGATCTGGGGAAACTTGAACTCAGAGTAGTTGGGGTTCATCTCGCGGATCTGCTCTCGGGTCGGGGTGCCGAGAACCTGGACAGCGCAAGATGAAAAGCACAGGACGCAAAACGCCATCTTGACTCATCTCCGGGGGGACACGGGACACCGCTGCATCACACATGAAGACTTTTACCCCTGGCAGGTCACTCCAGCCATTACCTTGATGATTTCCACCAACTGATCCACTCCACTGTCTCCTGGGAAGATTGGCTGTCCTAGCAGAAGCTCTGCCAGCACGCAGCCGGCTGACCACACGTCTGAAAATGGAAGGTGAACCACAAAGGGGGTCCGATAAAACCAACAGAGAGAGAGACGCCCTCGCAATCGTGCAGCGGCTTAAGGGTTAAACGTGACTGCAGCTGCGATCAGCTCACCGATGCTGGAGGTGTAGTCGGTCGCGCCGAAGATGAGCTCGGGGGCTCGATAGTAGCGAGAGCAGATGTAGGACACGTTGGGCTCCCCACGGACCAGCTGTTTAGCGCTGCACACACGCACACACGCACACACACACACACACACAGGCTCATCATCATCTCCAGCTAGCTGCGGCGGCACGCCGAGCCCGCAGTCAAAGACTTAAACGGAACCGAGCAAACATTTTCAGCCAACGCTTTAAAGGCATATTTAGATGCACCATGCAGACACCAGAGTGGTATTGATCTGTTCATCCGACACCACCTCCGAAATTGTGAAACTATTCCAGAGCACACAGATCACTGCCGTCACAACTCGCACCGACAAACTCACTCACCTGCCGAAGTCGCAGAGCTTGAGAACGGCCATCTCTGGGTCCAGCAGCAGATTCTGGGGCTTGATGTCCCGGTGACAGATCCCGAAGGAGTGGATGTAGGCCAGACTCCTGAACAGCTGGTACATGTACAGCTGCACGCGCACGCACGCACACACACACACACACACACACACACACAGGGCATAAATAAATAACAATAACATTTAAAACAGAATTTCATAGACATTCTTTTCTTTGTAAAGCTCCAGTAAATAAAATATCTCCTGACACGAGTTACATTTGTGTGAACAAACATTCCACATGTACAATCAAAATGTTTTTAATTATTGGAAAGATTTCAGATTTATATTTAAAGTAACGGAACAGAAATGTCCTGAAATCTTTCAGACGCTCTCCTGACATAAAGACGTAAACATAAAGCACACTGTACGGGAGTTTGAGTAAAAACGGCCTTTCATAGGGTTCGTTAATAAAGCTACCCTCAGCAACTGTGTTTGTGCGCGCACACACACACACCCACACACACACACACGCACACACACGCACACACACACACACGCACGCACGCACACACACACACGCACGCACGCACACACACGCACACACACACTTCCTACCTTGACGTACACCATGGACAGCGTCTGTTTGGCTCGGCTGTAGTGTCGGGCCACTCTGTAGACCGTCTCAGGAACGTAATCCAGAACCAAATTCAGATACACTTCATCCTTCTGTCGGAGCGAAGCGACAACGAAGACAACATTTAACCCTCGCACGACCTGGAAGTCCCCGTAATAAACAATGACGGTCGTTTGGGAGGTGTGAAAATCACGGCAGCTGTTTGCTCATGATTACGTTTTGTCATCGTTGGTCATTCTCGACCCGCATGGGGTCAAGCCGGCACCGGGGCAAAGCTACCAGCGGGACGGCAACGCGCAGGCCTATTACAAGGCAAACATTCCCAGCTCCCGAGCGGCGGCCAGTCGCCGCCCCTTCCCGAGGTGCGGCAGGCGGATGTAACTTAAGTTTTTCTCCCGAGTCCAACTCGGAATCCATCGTTTAGAACCCCCCCCACCCCCGACAGCAGGAAACGCATCGCCACGCATCATAATGGCCGATACTCAGCAGCAGCCGCAGACAGCGATATCATCGGCTTCTTCCCTGGCTGGACAAGGCCTTTGGCGAGCGGCGGGCGTGCGCACGTTCCGCTCTGGGGCACGCCGGAGCTCATGTCTGCGCTCGCTGCTCGCCTGTGTGCCCGTCGGCGGCCCGTCGGTGGTCCGTCGGTGGCCCGTCGGGTGTTATAACTTTATCCCCGCTACTCCTGATGCACTGCAGTCTCCTCAGACAGATTGCCCGTCGGCCTCCGGCAGCTCAAAGGCCTGCTTTGTGCGACCGCTCTCTCCCACTCCATCAGGGCGCCTACATACTGGGCGGGAGTACTGGGAGGCCGGCTCCCATGAACTGGTGCAGCCGTCGGCCACAATGAACAGCTTTCAGACGCCGGTAGCGTGGCGACAGCATTCCATCATTAGCATCGCCCAAACTCGTTCTGTGCCTGTGCACCCCCTTCCTTCCTCCCACTGATAACATTCGTGACGACTACAGCCCCTCCTGTTGCCGCCACTTAAGCTATATTTAGCCTAGCAACAGCAATGACTCACTTCCTGCCTCACTATAAAGCCACTTCCTTGGCTCCACACAGCCAAATCGTTCGGCCTCTGATTTGCTGGGCTTGCACCTGAACAACTGGCTGAGCTCTCGACCAATCCCTGGGCTACGCCGTGCACGAGGAGGGGCTTGATGGGATCTGCGCCGCGCGTAAAAGACGGCATGCACGCCACTTTCTACGAGTGTGGCTTATAATAGAACTTGCATTTGGCGCTTCCTGGTACGGCGACTTTGTGAAGCTCATTTAATCATACTTGGCATATTGCACGAGTCGGGACTCGACGTAATGCATCCATATGATCCGAGACATGCACAGCAGTGGATGTTTGTAATAACTGCAGAGCGAGGGGACAGGGGACGCCGCCCGATGTCTTTGGTTCATCACAGACTCTGCAGCGCCACCACCAGACCTTCTTACTGGAACGTCTGTGTATACAAGAGTGTCTCTGTGTTTATGCTGAGATACCGGCCACTGCAGAGCGGCACTGGTGCGGAGAGGGGCAGGTAAAACTGCTACTGGGTCCCTGATAAAAATAAGCTGTTGGCCAGCCCACTGCTCTTTCTCTCGCTCTCTGCGGCCCGAATGTATCCAGAAATGTTCAAGTGACCGTTACACAAAGTCCAACAAGCAGACTATACATGGAAACCGCAGTACTTTCACCTACAAACCAACCAGCACGGAATTAATGGAGGTACTTTGGTAACGTGCATTTATTTAGAAGCGCACCATTTAAGCAGAGTCGATGATTCAGACCAGGTTTGAGGTTTTTAGAGACTCCATTTGTATTCTGGATTTAGTGCTTCGGCTTCAGTTACAGCAGAATTTAATTTATCATTCAATATACAGAATATTAATCGTTGCAAATTATCAAATGAAGTTGTATTTGCACAAATCACCACTCCAAGTCAGTCAGGAGATAATCAAGCAGCCAACGCAAACAGGCCCTCGGAGGCCCTCTGATAGGGTGAGAGTCGAGGAACTTTGTGTTTCAACTTACTGGTTTATGTCGCGGTGAGACAGAATGTTTAATTTACACCAACGGTGCGTTTTCCCCGAGATCTTATTTTGAAAAGGTAGCAGTCAAGCTGCTCTTTGCCTTCCTGCCTGCGCCGCCTGAACCCGCGGCCGTCTGTTTGAACAGTATTATACAAGCGGCCAAAGGGTACAAGCAAAAGCAGTGTGCGTCGAGACACAACGCCACACGACAGCAGTTACATAAGAATACCTGTCGACACGTCGATGGCTCCTCCCCACAGGAAACGCCCCCAAACGCCCGACCTGACCTCTCGCCTCTATCTAGCCATCAACCTGTCTGCAGCCCTCTGCTGCCCCCCCCCCCACCCCGTCTACGCTCAGCCAGCCGCCATAATTAGCCTTGGGTGAGAGAATGTGACCGGCGAGGAGGAAGGAGGCCATTAATACATGAAAGGCAACACATGAAGGGGGATTTAGGAGGTGTGAAGGTAAGAGCGGGGACAGAAACACAACAAATAAATAAACGAGTGAACAACGTGGGCTCGTTTTTGTCATCGCTGTGCCAGAGTACCAAGAATTAGCCGCGATTCTCAGAGGCCAGCAAGCACATGACACGAGGCGGCGACAGGGTGGAGTTTACAGCGAGGGGGGGGGCGGGGCTAGTCTATTATTAACCTGAGTCACTGCCCTGCCCCCCCCCTCGCTGTAGTCTCCAGACACCCAGGCTACGCGCTCAGAGAAGAACCTCCCCGTCACACGTTCTGTACGTACTAATGAATTAAGGAAGAGATTCACGCTAATCTTTACAAACAGAGGAGACATTTTGAATCGCTCCTCCTGCCCACACATGGACATTTCCAGGGCAATGAACCCGAGATGACCAGCAGGTCAGCACCTGGTATACAGGACAGCACCGGCCCTCACTATAAAGAGCAAGCGTCCGGCCCTTTGGATGTAAAGGCATCCTGTCATAGAGTCTCCAACCTATTAGAAATCCACACAATGCAGTCAGTCAGCTAACAGCTAAGACATGACAACATGCTAATTCTAGTTTTAGTCATCATCTTAAAGTCTGCCCATTTCTCATCCAGCTAAAAGTGTCAATTAAAGCGTCAGAAGAATCAATTACTGTTGTTGTTAAATGTTTTTATGAAGAAATTAAAAACACAATTCAACGTGACAAAGTGCAGACAGGCCGGCGTCGGGCCGAGCCGCTGACCTTGTCTCCGCTGGAGTAGAAGAAGTAGCGCAGGCGGACGATGTTGCAGTGATCCAACTTCCTCATGATCTGCAGCTCCCGGTTCTGAAACACAAAGAGGCAAAAGATAGAACACCAGTCCTGCGTTGCGGCTCGCGTTAATTAATTAAACAATCAGAAATGTATTATTTCACAGAACGCCGGCGCCGATAGATGGCACGCCGTCCGTTACCATGCACGGATTAAAGTAGGGATAAAAGACATCTGGGAAACTAAAAGAGTTCACAGAACAAACCTTCAGCCAAAACACTAAATGTGGTAAAGCAGGATTCGTCTGCGGTGTGAACAGAACCGGCGTCACGGCGCGTCAACGCAGAAACTGGTTCGCCATTAGCTATGCAATACTGAGCAGCAATTCATGGAGCAACCGCTAGGGCTGATACTCTCTGCCCTTCTTTATCGCAGCGCCGCGTGTTTGTTGACTTCATCTGAAACGCTCGTATAAAGTTCACACAGGAAGTTAGCGGAGAATCCAGAAGAAGAGGATCGATCGTAAGACAAAGAAAAACATAAAAGGTCTGAGGACACGTCACCATTCGTATCGAGCTGCCGAGGCGACAAATGAGACCTGCTGCTATGTGGGTCAGTCCGACTAAAGCCGATGGCCACATTACGGAGGATAAATAATCCCCTCGCAATCATTTTTAACGCAACAGAGCGAGGCGTACATCAACGAAACAAGACCCCATCCTCCCTGCAGCAGATAGTAGCTCCACAGCTACCGGTAATTCACTGACAAGCTAATGCTAAACGGTCGCCCCCCCCCCCACCCTTCCTGCAACTGCAAGCGCACACGTCATGGCGTGCGGGTCACGGATCGGCCATCGAACCATCATGCGCCGCAGGCAACGCCCTCGCTCTCTTGCAGGGGCTCAGTGGGAGTGTCTGAGGGCGTGTCTCTTTGTGCGTTTGTGTGTGTGTGTGTGTGTGTGGAAGATGGGCCATGTGGAGGAGGAGCAGACGGGCTGTTCAATACATGCCCTGCCCCGGTTATGCTGCAGTCCTTCCTGCTGACCTGTCATCTGCGAGTGTGTCGATAGCCAGACCAGCAGAGACGGAGGGATGGAGCGAGCGAGCGAGAGAGAGCGAGAGAGAGCCTGCAAGAAGTCTTAAATCTGCCGTGTCTCTCGTCATAAGAAGTCTTTGCCCAACTCGTCCACCAAAGTCTGTGAAGCGTGTTTTTGTGCTGGAGCCGTGACTGGGTTCTGTTCATGGTGCTCAACCCGAGGCCTTCTGGCGTGCCAGTCGCGAGACCCAAGCCTGGTCTCAGACCTCTTTTGTCAGGAGGAGGAATAATCCGGTGGACACATGTATTTACTTCGCCATCGGAATGTCTCCAGACTCGCTGCTCGGTCGGGACCAGCGACAAACGCCACATCTGGCTTTTGAGTTGTCTTTTTGCGGTTGTGGACCGGATAGAAACGGAACTACTTTGGGTTCGTGGGGACAACAAAACTGGCTAAAGTGAAATCTGGCGCTGTGGGAGGATGGAGCCTTTTTATTCCTTTTTGTTAGCGTTCGTCGACAGGCGTTGCTCTGCATGCAGAACTGTCCAACCCACAGCAACAAAGTCCTTTCCTTAAATTCCTGACTTCACTCATATCATAGACATTGAGAAGACAAGATGTCAGTTTATCTCTGCAGCCCTATAGTGTCCACTAAAATGATCATACTCATTGAAGCTTTTAATAGCTTTAGGGCCAAACTATAACAAAGAAAGCCACAATTTGAACTAAAGAGATTTGATTAGCAGATAAATTATTAAGCCGGTTTCATGCTCTCACTCCGGGCCTGCTCATTGGAAAATGGATCCTTGCATTAAAACCAATGAGGAGATATACGATCCCTCTGATGGGAGTGGGGTAGGATTTATCCCATAATGCACCAGGGGTAGATTGTAAGTTCATCAAGGTTACCTCATGCATTTGTCAGCTACAAATCTAACACTATTCACATGGTAACCTTTTTGACTTGCGCGTGTCTGAGACGGTGACAAAGCCTTCACACGTTGGACCAGAAGGGTTCTGCCGATGGAGAATCACTTCCCAGACAAAGGCCCAGTCAGACAGAAGAAGAACAGAAGTGTGGAGAAAAGGCACAGAGGAGAATGAAAAACGAGAAAACGGAACGCAGGTGTTTCGACGCGTTTGCCTGTGGCAGCGGAAACGCTTTCTGGGTCTGCTTGGGGGGTCATGTGCAGCGTATTAGCACTAATGTGCTGCACTTTTCAGAAGGAGCCGTTCACGAGGAAGGACCGGCCAGGCCAAGTGAAAAACGGTGGGACAAAAAAAAAAAGGCTGAGAAGTTGGTGAAGAGTCTCAGATCACAGACATCGTTGCATCTGTGATCGTTAGCTGACCGCTGTTTAAAACGCAGCACCTGCTGGCATGCTGCGCTAGCCGCAAGCTAACCGCAGGATAGCAGGAAAGAGCAGGACTTCATCACGATCAAGCAGAAGGACCGAACACTTGCAGATGTGATTTCTGGCAGCTGGCCATCATAGGGCTCGTCTGGTTTTGTACAGTAGCATGATTTCACCTACTGAAGATTTGGGCTGAACCTCCAAAAGGTTAAACCAGAGCCGCAAAGCTGCTCAACTATTCAGCCGGACCAGTTGGATCGGTAAAACCATCCGATGGTCCCTGAAGGGAAACGCGGCAGGCTCAACTTCAACCCTAACAGTCGACATCGCCAAAATATCAAGCTGATTGTTAAATTGTATTACCCAGTACAAATACTATAACAATGTACAAACACTATAACAATGTGCAGCCATTACCATCAAGCCTAAAGCCTTCATGAGAATCCTAACAGCCGTCCTGCCAGCCTGGTGGCCTGAAGTCTTTCATCCGTGAGCCGCCAACCCCCCCCCCCCCCCCCCCCCCCAAACAAACCACAAGTCAAATCTATTCAAAACACAAAGGGAGGATACCAGCAGAACTTTGCTTGGAAGGAAATGGCTTTCCTAAGGACGCGACTAAACTAAACTTAACCGAGTATCAGTGAGTCCGTTTGTGGTGGAAAGGATCTCGCTAAGGCCACACAAACCTCCCGCCAGGAGCAGGAAGGATCTCTGCCTTCGTTTTCTCTCGCTTCGCAGCTTCACTGATCTCAACGTTCTTGTGAAAGATCACTTCATCCAGTTAATCAGCGTGCCGGCGTATTATCCTCCAACTCCCGCGACTCCTCTTTTTGTTTCTTGTACTTTGTGAACTGATCTAAAAAGGTACTTGCGTGTGCATTTTACCTTAAACCGTTTGTCTTGCAGGACTTTCTTGATGGCAACCAGCTCTCCCGAGTCGCAGAGCTTTGCCTGGTAGACGACGCCGAACGAGCCGTTGCCGATGACCCTGGTGTCCATGTAGCTTACTTCCTGTGGCCGATCGGGACCTTGGCCTGGAGTGGCCACAACTGTTGTAACCTTGCTGCCATCTTTATCCCCTAAAGCGAGACAAAGAGAAGTACGAAAGAGGACACTAAGAACAAACAACAACAGTCATGTAAGGCAAGGTGGTCGACCGTCGGCAGGGCAACCAGCTCTTTTTTTCTCCGCATCGTTCATCGACTGTTGTCAGCAAGTTTTTGGCCAATTACGCACGTCGTCTCTGCAAAGCCTGCAGGCAAATAGTTGTACAGCTGAATGAACAGAAATGGAAGCGAGGACAGCAAGCTAACAATTGAATGCAAGGAAGCCCATCATTAGAATGCAAAAGCGGTTTTACAGTGACATCAGGAAACGAGCAACTAAAGACCAACCAGAACGGTCTACGTGGTGAACACGAGTCATGTATAACTGGTAGGCGAGCTCCGCTTATCATGCCAACAGCTCGCATATCAGCAGTCCAAGGTCTTCCTCCGTGTGTTCAAGGGCAACCTTTCGGTCCAGACATGGGCAATAAGAGGTGATGCAACAGTGAGCTCTCGGGACAGATCTGTGATCAGCTGACCAATAAAATACCCGTCACTGAAGAGTCAGACAATGATAAGACTATGTGTGATGCTGCAGGACCGGCCTGGGTCTGCTAGCATGCCTCTCTCAGGTCAGTGAACAGGTGTCCTCGTCCTACTGCCTCGTCCTCCGTAAGCATCAAGAGGCCAATCAAGCAGATTGCACTTGAAATTGAATTTTTTTTTTTTTTTTTGAGTGAACTTTTGGACACGTGTGCCCAGCATGGCCTTCACATACTTATCTAATCTAGTAAAGCCAAAATACTCAGCTACAACAGAAGAGAGGGATGCTGCCATTTTTTATCCAGAAGCATCAATAGTCAATTCAGGTCACCAGGCGAGTCCAGGCCACGGCTGGATGTGGCTAGCATGTGCACAAAGAGGCCAAATAAGCCATCATTATTAATACATTTGCCTCCATGTCATACTTGCATTAGAAGGTTCTGCAGAAGAGAACCATTTATTGCAGTGAAGCGCTCTCCCTTTATCCATCAAAGACTTTCCCCACATTACCGTGACAACAGCCGGCTGCTTTCAACATTCTCTCAGGCTAGTCAATGAGAAAATATCCAGTTGAAGTGAAAACACGTATTCACTGCCAGACGAGAAACCCTCGCCTGATCATTCATGAATCACCATGACTGAAAGTCACAAACGGTCCTCGTGCTCGCTTTCTGAAACTGGGCAAACACGGCCATATGCTTATATCAAATGGTTTTAGATATCACAAAGGCGTGCCGCCTAAAACGTCATGTCAAGCTCCATCAAAGAACGCCAACCCCCCCCAAAGGACTGTCCAGAGATCAACCGTCTCGTCCAACATCATGGATTGCAGTCAGAAACCCAGAGTGACTCTGATGGCTGGAGTTTTCTCCCAGTCGCGTCCTTTTCGTTCGGAATCAAGGTTGGAATATTTCACTTTGTTCTCATCGTCACTTGTTAAATGAGCGAGGAAGACAGAGAGGAGAGGGGGGGGGAGAAAGAGCTGCACCTTTGAAATGCTAAGCAGGCCTCTCGTTGTTCTTGGCCAGCTGCCTCACCCAAAAAAAATACAACCAAAGAGCGCCCATGTGGGTGTGTCAATGTGTGTGTGTCCCTGTTCGCCTGTATAGGAGGGGTTAGTGCCTCCTCAGGATCATCCATAGTGGCTACAGCTGCTGGGGATAATCAGCCAATGTATTCACACACACACGCGTGTGAATACGTGTGTGTGTCTAATTTGGTCTGAAGCACAATTAATTGGTTCATTGACAAGTCCATTGGATAAAAAACATTTCCAAAAATATGTTCTGACATCTTTGACGAGTTTATCGTTCAAGTTTGTAACATCAGTTGTTTTTTTTACATTTTAGATGCCAAGCAATTATTAATTTACTGACAAAATCTATATTCAGATTAACTGAAAACGTTACGTACAAACTTCCTTTACAGAAAACCAGGAGGTCTCACAATATTTGAAATTAAATTTCAAGACAACATTTGCAGGATTGTGACTTCCCGTGCTTCCGTGTGCATTTGGACAACACCAACAGTGGGTGATAGTATCTCGACAAAAACCTCCTGCAGCACAGCCTTCGAACGCCAACAGGGTAGAAGACAATCAGTGCGATGTCACTCAGAACCGGAACCTCGTTCACAAAACCATGTTCTCAGATTTATATTTAAACTTGGTCTTCCTATTGCGATATGAAATTTAAAAAAAAATGAAATTAAATGACAGCGATCGCTACGCAGCTTCCATTTCTATGAATCCAGCAGAAACGACGGCTCGATCAAGAATAGCTATGGACCGAGACAAGAAGTCAAGATCCGAGCGATGGCATCGAGAACCGAAGCCAGGCGGCAGCTTTTATCCAGCCGGATAACCGGCAGGCTGACAAACCGAACCAGGACGTAGCTCGGGAGTGTGCGTCATCACTGCAGCGGACGAGGTGGGGCAAGAAACACGGAACATCGTCAATCTTTATTGACAATGTCTATCACACTATTGATAAAGCTTACGCGAAGTTCACCACAGGAAAGGTGATTCATCCCAAACTCACGGCAGCAAACTTTAACGCGACCATTTCCCCGTCCAGGCGAGGTTTACCGGCGCGATGCGGCTACGTGGCTTCCTACGCTTCAGAACAAAACCCACTGCAGCTCCGTTTTCTGCTTGGTTTGCACAAATGTTACTCAACATTTAACACCAGAAAGGGATTGGTTTAATAATTTGAGTTTTCTGATTATTGCTTTCACTTTAAGCCCTTATGACTCAAAGTCTGAACTCCGATCGACATTACAAGAAAGCGAGTCATCGTTGACCCAATTTGACATCGAATCCACCGCGTCAAGAATCCAACAAACCGCCCATGTCCTATTTGATCAGATATTATTACATCAAGGGGATACCCCGTCCGGTTTACTTTACAGGTTTGCTTTGAGACCTCTAGTAAAAACGATTTGGGCTGCGATCATTCAAAATGATGAAGATTCGCTCTGCAGACAAGATTTGACCAGATTTTCTCGTTCATGATTATCTAATTAAAACGCTTGATATAAACCAGTTTATAACTTGCAACCCTCACAGACACAAATTAAACAGCTGAGCAGAGGCCGACACCTTTAGCACGTTCAACCCAACCATGTTAAAAATACACTGCAGATATCGTTGTGTTTGTGCACTACCCGATTATTACAATCTGGACTAGCGCGTTCCTCGATGGGCTGAAAGAAATCATTTAACTGGGTGGCAGAAGTTCCAGGCCATCATGATATATAATAATAATAATAATATATTGACTTTAGAGATGAGTCTTTTGGTAAAAGCAGTAGTTTCAGGCGGAGAAGTCCCAGCCAGAACGCCATCGTAAAACTCAACTACAGAGACGTTTTTATGGTCATCCTCATATCTGGTGCCAATTTAGTAGCAAACCGATACCTAAAGAATATTAAAGGGGAAGTATTACATCTGGCGTGGATATTTTGCCACGTTTCTTGCCATTGCAAGGCATCATAAATTGCATGCCGGGTCTGCCTCCAGCTCCACGGCCCAGAGTGGTTCAGCATCAGGCCTCACGCCACCAACACACATCATGCCCACATCACCAGACTGGGGTGGGGGGGGGGGGGGGGGGGGGGTCCCCTCACACCCCCAATTATGCACAACCGAAAGAGAAAAGTGGACGTAGCTGGAAGTCTCCTGGGCAGGAGGCAATAACGATCTGTACAGGAAGACTTGAATACCTGAGCAGGTGGTCTGAAATCGATCACATGACGATTACGAGCGGTAACCGGCTGCAGGGGGCGACGCGACGGGAAGTAGCACCGATCTACGGCAGACTCCCGTCTGAAGGGAACTCGAGACCCGGCTAGTGTGCTCGGGTCCGGCTGCCAGCGGGCCCCTTCGGGAGGAGGACGCTCAGGAGACGGGACGCTCAGGAGAAGGGAGGGGGACCCTCAGGAGACGGGACCCTCAAGAGAAGGGAGAGGGACGCTCAGGAGACGGGACGCTCAGGAGAAGGGACCCTCAGGAGACGGGACCCTCAAGAGACGGGACGCTCAGGAGACGGGACGCTCAGGAGAAGGGAGAGGGACCCTCAGGAGACGGGACCCTCAGGAGACGGGACCCTCAAGAGACGGGACCATCAAGAGACGGGACCATCAAGAGACGGGACGCTCAGGAGACGGGACCCTCAAGAGACGGGACGCTCAGGAGACGGGACGCTCAGGAGACGGGACGCTCAAGAGACGGGACGCTCAGGAGACGGGACGCTTCGGAGACGGGGGCCGTCTCGTCGTCCGATTCTGACAGCCTGTAAACCAGGGGCCCAGTCCTCCCCCCCCCCCCCCCCCCCATCTGCACCGGCCCTGCCTGGCGCGGCCTCCCGTGCTCCACACGTACCACCCGACACGTTTATATGACAGGGCTAGGCTAGGCTAGCGGGAGCTAACATCACGCTGTGTACCGGTGATGAGGGGGGGGGGGGGCAGGTTAGTACTTACGGCTGACTTTCAGGCTGCCGAACGCAGAGGGCTGCGGCACCGGCTTGCAGCTCTCCGCGAAGGAGGTGGTCCTGGGCCGACCGGACATGATCCGATCCCGGCGAGGCTCTCTCGATAAGCGGGACTGTGACTCGCTGAACGGCTGGGCTGATCGATCAGCCGGACCTTCTCATCCAAAAAGGGATGGCCGGATACGATATTGTTGGGAAGCCAAGCGAAAAGCGATCCTTCACCCCCCCCCTGACTTCGTACAGTCTTGTGAGCCCCTCTTTCCCCAACAATAGTCGCTCGCAGCCTCGTTAATTCATTATAGTCCAGGTTCTCTTCAGCGGGCCTTTGAAGACGCGTCTAGGGCTAAAACACTCATGAATCTGGCCTCTCCCCGTGGGCCCCCCCTCCCCTGATTAAAATCAATTGCGATTTATTTTCACGCAGATGAAGAAGGTAAAAGCTCGGACGTTCAGAGCGTCGAACCAGAACGGGGCGAAGAATAAACGGGGCGGCTCCTCTTCATATCCCGATGTGGAGGCTCAACGATCCGGCTGCCATGGCGGCTCCCTCGCTATACCCTAACCTTCAGACCCGAAAGCAAGCAGTCTTCTTCGGCGAACTCAGCGGTTACGGGGTGACTCTGAATCCACGCTCTTCGCCGTGAAACGTCGGCGTCGTTACCGAAGGCCCGGGGCGGCGGACTCTTGCGTACGGCGTGCGACGGGACTGAACGTCTTCTTTTATTCCTTCCCCATAGGTTTCGAGCTCGCTGTCTTTGTCGCTCCGGACGTCATCTACGCTAATGGCGTAAAGGGTTACGGGGATTGCTCCGTTATCGTGGAGGGATGTTCACGCAGTTGGCGTAGATTGCGAAGGGGAATAAGAAAAGTGAACGCGCAAACGGCAAATCTGGGTGACTTTTTTTTAGCCAATCAGAGAGGGTAACCTTCAGAAATGGGCGGTAACCGTTTTTCATTGCCCAATAACAATGTCGCTCTTGAAGCACCACATGGAAAAATTATCATGGCACCGCCCACTGGACTTCAGAAGCGCCGCCCCCCCATGCCGCGACAGGAATAAATGGGCGGGTCCACTCTCATGATTGATGTTTTTATCAGCCAATGGAAATCCAAACTGAAATATGATTTATCTTATTCACCATATTTGATGTCCCTGTCTGTTTTTATTTTTAATTCACAGAGCATTGCTTTGTTATGTAACAAAACTGAACCTGCCTTAACTTTGCATTATATTATCTAAGGGCCATTTTGGATGGTAAATAAATGGTGATACAATTCAAGTTAAAGGATTTATTATCTCTTCCTAGATTACAGTTTCACCTGGGCCAGGTCTATTTAGCTATTACATTATCAACATTAAAGATTTGATTTACAATTTACAATCCCGTTATGAAGGATTATCTGGGAATTTGGCATCATTTCTGCTTTTCCAGTGGCATAAAACCACTTGAGGAGAATCAAATCATTTCAGAAATAATTTCCCAATATTATTAATTTACTGTTTAATTCAAGTAAGCATTCTCAGTCATGAAGAGAATGCACATATTCAAGATACTTTATTATCATTATGCGAACATAATAAAATCGTGTGAAGGCCCACGGCTTAAGGCACTCATCGGAACACAACGGGGAAAAAAAAAAAGGTTTTACAATTTTACCTAAGCAAAGAAAGAAAGAGTTTCCTGCTGCACATTGATGCTGGCAGTCTGTCTTTTGTGTGGTTTATTTAAACTCTGTTATGCTCGACATCAAAGGGAACTTCTCCCAGGCTGCCATCCAGAATGGAGCACAGAAGCATCTCAAAAGCAGGCAGCAGAGTATAAGTAATGTGACACGCAGTTTTTCCCTTCATATAGAAGCACCTCCCCCGGCAAACACACTTTTTCCTATTAGCAGAAGAAAGGAAGCATGTATATGTGGTCGGAGGGAGAGCGAGGCCAATGCAAAATTATGATATTATTTAGGGGAAATACGCTGCATTTAGGATTTGCAGTAAAATATTTCACTTGAATCAACTCCCTCCAATACAGTCATCCTGGTTCAAGTCACATGGAGGACACAAGTATTTTAATTTAGTACATTTTTAAAGATGTTGCTTATCAAATTAAGGAAACTGAAGGCCTTTTTAATTTTTACTTCACAAGTCAAAGTTGATGACGAGCCAGTCAATGCACGCGCACACACACACACACACACACACACACACACACACAGACACACACACACTTTGATAGAGAAGCTCTTAGGATAGCTGTGTCCTTTGTACATTAAATACTCCAATAAATGCACGCATCCCATATTATTTTTAAGGAATGTTATACAAATTAAATCAGTTTAAAAAAAAGAGAGGGAGACTGAGAGTATACTGCAAAACATCCCAAAATAAATAACAAAATAAATACAGTGTTTGTACAAAAACCTTCCGGCTTTCCTGTAAAAGTCATTGATTTTGATTTCTATGCTTTTGCTCTAAAAGTCGGCCATTTTCAGAATATCACATGAATCCTACCTGAACGCAGACGTACGGCGATCGTGCTCTAAGTATGTCAAAAACAACAACAACAACAAGAGGCCAAATAGTTTCATAAGCCAAAGATCCACTTTAACCACATTTCATGAGGAATATAAAATACATTCTTATATTAAAATAACCTTCCATGATAGATGCACATTAACTTCATGTGTGTTAGACCTCAATTTTAATTTTAGACAACACTTAGCACACTAACACAAGTGGTAGAAATGGATGAACCCGTAAAGTGCAGTCAGCCTTTGGTCATACGAATGTGGGCTTGATATCTTCGTTGAACACCACGGGGTGTGGGGAGCGATACAGGCCTGTGAAGCCTTCGCACTCGCTGTCGGAGGAGTCTGAGGAGCTGTCTGAGGACAACAGAGTGCCCCGCTGCAGGCAGGACTCACAGTAGGGTCGATGGTAGTAACAGTAGTCCGTCGAGCTGCTCGAGTCGGAGTCCCAGGACCCACAGGAGTCTCTGATGTGTCTACGGTGCTGCTCAAGCTCACTTCCTGCTTCCACATCAGGTGACTGATTGTGTTCTGCACAAGGGAAGGCAGAACATCTGTGGGACCTTGGAACACACCTATGACATCTCGCTATCATTTCATCTGCCTCCGCATCCACCTCCTCCATCTCAAGGTCGTTGCTGCGAACGCCATTCGGTCGTCTGCCCAGATTACGGTGCTCACACGTGTTCCTCTTCATCCGACAAGCAGCAGGCTCTGGATCAGTGTAGAAGCGAGCCAAAGCCCTTCTGGAGGAGTGAAACGGCGGACGGCGTTTCCTCATCGCATAAGGGGAGATGCTGGGGTAGCGGAAGAAGACCGGTGGATTGAGGGAGGGAGGTGAAAATGCAGAGGCTTCAGGACGCTTTAGCGGAGATGGTGTTCTAGACGTCTGGTTGGGAGATCGGAGAGAGCGTTCCATGACTGCGTCCACACTCAGCTCCTGGAGGATTTCCTGCAGCTGCTCGCTGCTGACAAAACCAGCCAGTCGGGCGCTTGATCCCAAAAGGGACGATGGCCCTCTCTGGTAGGTGAAGGTTTCTGCTTGAGTGGGGCTTAAAGCTCTGTGAGGTTGTAGAGAAGTGACAAAATGAACTGTCTCTTCTGCTGTTCTCAGACAGCCAGTGGGCTGGGGGGGCGAAGGCCGTGTGAGATCCTCCCCGGCTCTGGACTCGGGTATGTCTTTCCTTCTAGCAGTGACACTCCTCTGAATTTCACCCATATGAACATCAGCAGGGAGCGCAGAAGCAGCAGCGTGGCTTGAGGAGTCTGGAGCAGAGGGAGGCTCAGAGAATGGCGCAACAGCAGCGGTCACCGTGAGAACAGGGGAGGGGTGTGTTGGTGACCGTTGTGATTTGGTGTCTGTTGGAGGTAGAGGTGAAGAACAGGGGCCTTCGTGCAGCAGCTCTGTGGCCTGAGTGGAGGAGGAGTTGAGGTTTGTATTGGAGGAGTCCATGTCCCGCTCCTTGGCGGTCCTGCTGGCGGACATGAGTCGCAGGAGTTTCTCCTTGGCGTTGCTCACCTGCTCCTGCAGACTGTCGATCACAGCAATTTTCTGAAATTGCCGTGGCAAACGAAAGATGAAATATTATGAGAACCACGATACACATGAAGTGTTTCATGGAAAGATTGTTTGTGCATTAGTCACCTATTGTCTGGGGGGGTTGTGTGTTACATCTGACCAAAAATATCATACCGATGATACGGCATCATAGGTAAGCTAATATATATCACGATAAGCACAATAATGTACAGACTAAAAGAAAACGCAACACCTCGTTGAGGAGTTTCTTCATGGAGCTGTTCTCCCCCAGCAGGTAGTAGATCTCATCCTGGCTGTACACCGACGGCTGGCTCCTACTGGGACTGCTGAAGTACTTGGCCATCTGATTCAGGCTGTTCTGATCCTCTTCAAACTGACGCCACTGGGTCAGCTGCAGGTGCGAGTGTGTAAAACGTGATTTAAGATTTATTTATTTTTATCTGTCGCCCAATATTCGTCATCAGGCCCTTTTGACCAGGTGTGTTTCAGCAGATTGCTCACTGTTTGAATACTCCCCCCCCCCCCCACTGGAGATGCATGCCTTTATCGCAACGCAACCCACCTCCAGACTGAGAGTCGTAAACCTGTTTGCAACAGCTGACATGCTTCTGACTCATAAACACCTTCGACGTGAGTCACAATCCACTGATAGGCATCGCAAACTGACACGGTGAAAAGAGGAAGTGGGTTCGCCACGATCATTAAAATGAATTTACTGCCAAAAAAAAGTAAAGACGGTCACACAGGCATTGCTGTCACATGTCTCACAATCAACAGATCCCGTTTCTCCAACTGTCTGCTCCAAATCCTGGTTTCTAGATGTTTCTAGACCCCCCCCCCCCAATACACACACACACACACACACACATAGAGGTTTCTGCCTTTAAAAGTTTACACATCAGAGTCTTTCAAAAGAACACATTTTCTTTAAAGTTTGGTCCTGGCATTTCTTTTCTTTTTTTTGGTCTTGTATCTTGCCTATGTATTTTTGAGCTGGCTTATTCTACCTGAGGCACAAACAGCATGCAGTTGGTGGCCAGAGTGCAGGTGAAAATGGCACCGGCCACTGTGCTGTAGAGCAGATTGGGCCACGTCTGGAGGAAGATGGACACGGGGGCCGCCACAGCTGAAGAGATGCCGACCAGCGTGACGACTGTTAAGATGGTGGGAGACTGGTTGACTGGAGGGAGGCTGACGTCGCTGGTCAGGCCAGCTAGGTAAGTCCCATAGAGAAGAAGGCAGCCCTGTAGAACACAGAAAGGCAATCTTTTGATAAAATGCCCCGTTCTGCTCTGTTTCTCTGGAACGTACTGGACATGTCCTTCAGCTTTTAACCATTTATCACGAAACATATCAAAACGAAACATATCAACCAACATTTTATTGGTTAATATGTCCAATGCTTCCACATGATGAACCACGCCTTTAAAGGGTGCTGCTTTTATAGCCAACTAGGATGTTATGTTATGTTCAATTCAGTTGATTCGTTAAAACCATTGAAAAGGTTTCCAATGTTACGATAGTATAAAACGTAGAATATTTACCTTCTGAAGAGCAATGACGATGATCCACAGATCAGAGTACAGAGAGGAGCAGGTGTCCAGCTCAGACAAGGAGAAGGAGACGTCCCTCTTCAGCACCTGGGCCAGGAAGGTAAGACAATAACGCATCGCTACTACTGCATTGTATTGTAAGAATAACAGTAGTTGATATCCCACCAACATGTGTCTAATTCATTACGTTATGGCTTTGTGATTTTTGCAGTCACAAAATCAGGCTTTACACAAGTGCGACGCATCGCTGTTATAATCTGTAATAGTTATTTCATCAAAACAGAACCTTTACTTGCTTTTCAGGCGCAACAATTAAAAGGATTCTACCTTGACAACAGCGGCGACCGATCGTGAACACCTGAAGGGGTCTGTGAAGTGCCAGACAGTGAGGACCAGCATGTCCACCAGGATCAACAGAGCCACCAGACCCATGAGCTGGACGTCTCGAATGATCTGAGGCGCAGGCGCCAAACACATCAGTGGCAGTTACACAATTAGCTGAGGCCCTTGTGCAGCATCAGTGTTACACTAGCAAGATAGCAATAAGAGAATGCTCCAATCATACCACTCTCTTGTCAGGCATCCGCTGGGTGAACACTCTGTACAGCCGCCACGTCTTCCCCAAGATGGGTCCAAACACCAGCGTACTTCCTATGCAAAGAGTCCACAACCGAGCCTGTGGGGGACGCATCGACCTGTCAGGCGTGTTCAGCAGGCCGAGCAACGCTCTAGCGACGCCGTGGCTCTTACTTGCAGCACGGCGGGAGACGCCCCACCCTGTGAGTGCGTGCGTTCATCGAGGGCAAACAGGAAGCCGCTGCTGTAGGTGAGGACACTTCCAAATAGAGTCAGAACATTCAGGTTGGGACTGGACATCTTCACTATCCTGATGATACAACACGTGCAAATATAAATGATTCATTCCATTTTTATATCTTCTTTGGTTATATGTGTGTGTGTGGGGGGGGGGGGGGGGGTCTTTGTGGTCTACCTGTTGTTTCTGAAGCGCAGGGTGAAGATGAGGAAACCAAAAGTCAGTAAAATACCGCAGGAGAGGAGCGTCCACACGACAGCATTTAAGACTGGGGAGTGAGGTCGGCGTGGAAGCTCCCCCACCACCTGAACACACACACACACACACACACCCCTTTAAGTCAAGGCTAAGATAGCACCAATACCGCTAATTCATTATCATTATTGATTGATTTCAGACATTCTAATCTCAGGTTTGTCAGTGATAGATGTAAAAAAAACAAAAGCATCATAAAGACATGATTCAGACGTTCAAGCGACTTTTATTAAGTCAAAGCCAGCAACAAACAGCATGTGAAATTAAAACGTTGCATTTGAAAGCATTCAGAAATGTAAACGTTCTCCATATTAGACAGTAACAGGCAAGATGATCAGAGGAGCCAAGTTGAGGCCACAATGGTTACGCCGGGGGTTGAAGTAGGGGAAAAGACGTTCGTTGAACGTGCATCCAGTGAATGAGTAGATATGAGCAGCGGTGCCCACGCTGTAAAAAGAAACCTGCCCCCAGTCCACGTCCACGTACACCCCAACTATCTGTGGCTCCTCTACAGGCACCACACAAACGGGAGTGCTGCTGAGGGCCCAGAGGCTCCGGTTCTTTCTCATGCCCAGGGCCCAGTAGCCGTTTTCAGGGTTCACTGTATTTCCTCCTTTCCTGTTTACGGACTCGAGCCCAACTCCAATATCCCACTCTGTCTTCCCTCTCACCTGCACCTCAAAGTAGAACCTGCCCGAACAGAAACCCTCCTTCCCCAGAACACTGAGCCCGGGGTAGAACCTCTGTGGGTTGTCCGGTAGGCTCTGTGCCAGGTCGCCGTGGAAGACCTGCTTCTTGTCTTCAGACAGCACCAGTTTTGGATGAGCTGTGTCAGAATCCAGAGTCACATCTGCAGCATACTGCCGAGCCCTCTGGAGTTCTGTCTTCGATAATGTCCTTGTCTCGGCTGTCGCTCTCACCTCGATCTTCCATGCTGTCTCCCTGACTGCGCTCCTCACCTCGCCCACATGGGCGGTGCCCACTGCGCGGGCATCAAACCAGTCCCTGGTGGCTGGGAGTCTGGAGCGAGTTGGGAAGCTCCGGAGAAGGTAGAAGTCGTCGTCGGTTTGTGAGAGGCGCTCCAGCTCTGCGTGGCTCTGCCTCAGGTCCTCGATCTCCTGCTGCAGCTCCACGATGAAGCCGCCGGCCTTGCTCTCAACTTGCTTCTGCTTCACCCCAATCGCCTCCGCCGCCTCAGCGTGGCCCCTCTGGACCAACAGCAGCAGTTTGTTAAAGACTTTCAAACTCTCCTCGGCCTCCTTTTCCATGTTTTCTTTGCTGAGCTCAACAATTTGATTGATTTCATGGATTTTCTGCAGTCGGCTAGTGATCGATTCTTCGGCCTCTGCGGTTAACCGTCCAATCTGGGCTCTCCTAACTCTGCTCTCATCCCCAATGGGTACAGTGTCATGAGCTTTGTGGCCTTTCTTGGTGCAGATCTGGCAAACACATGTCTCATCAGTGTGACAGAAGCGGTCCAGGGGTTTATCATGCTTCTTACACACTCTGCTTAGCATGTCCACCGTGGGGTCGATCAGGTGGCGCTTCTTAAATGTGTCTTGAACATGGTGAGGGTCCAGGTGGGTCTTGCAGAAGGATGCCAAACACCCCAAGCAAGATTTAAGACCCTTGCCTCTTTTTGCAACGTTTAAATCACGCGACACAACTCCTTCCTTTCCACCGTAACGGTCGACAGTCCGGACCGCATCCTCATCTGCCTTCTCCAACGCCTTCTTGAACTGAGACGTCACCTCAGATATGAGGATGTTAACTCTCAACTCTGGAAGCCTGTTGAACATCTGCTTGCACACGGGGCAACGCGACAGGTGAGCGCTCCGCCAGTATCCTTCTATGCAGTCCCTGCAGAAGTTGTGTCCACATGGAGTCGAGACAGGCTGAGTGAGTAGATCCAGACAGATGGGGCACTGGAGCTGCTCCTCAGACAGCACGCAGCCAACGGCAGCCATATCTGGGAATACATCCAGACAGACAAGCAGGTGGGATTTACGGAATAACTCTTGGCTCCAGGCCTCGTAGTCTTTTGAAACAGTTGTGACTGGGGAGCTATTTATGGCCACAAATAGGGACAAATGCATATTTCATTTTAGTCTCAAGTCAGCTGAGGTCAAAAGAAATGAATGACAATTTGGAATTAAGATAGAACAAAATATAACATTAAAATGCAATCTTGTCACAAACGCATTACAACAACATTAGATACTGCGCCGCACAGATTGGTTCCCCTTTAGGGAATATTATAGCTTCACTATTATACTGATGTGCACATAAATGAATATATAACAACTCACCTTGCTTCCATGTGGCGTAACACAGAGAGGAACGGAGTGTGTGTGTTCTCTGACGCAGTGTCACTACTTCAGATTGAATTTGGACATTAGACCTTCTCCTGTCCGTCTCGGGTTTCTGGGTCCCGCTCCCCCCCTTCTCTTAAAGGCATCGGTGACTGATGCGATGCTAAACATAGCTTCCCTAGTCCATCAGCGTTACTGTCGAGAATGATATGTTCTGTTTTACAGTGTTTGTGGTCATGTAATAAAATACCATAACATTTGAACCCAATAGTTAAGTTTAGCAACTACTGTCAACAAAAACTGCAATGGATAACTTTAAATATTATACTGCATTTAAAAGAAAAATCTGGGATCATGACTGAATGGTTTAAGTCAACTACTATAAAAAATAATCGTTAAAATGATATATTTAAACTTTTAGGGGCCAGAAATGCCTCGTTGGTGAGCCATACTGGATACACACACATTTTATATATGTGTAGGCACACAAATGTCCTTGTGTGTGTGTGTGTGTGTGGGGTGCTTGTGATTACCGTGCTTAGACCACATAGTTTCTGCAGGATGTCGAGGCCTTCCCTCCTGTCGATGCCAGACTGGATGGAGCACAGCGAGGGGTCGCACCAGGAGCTGCAGTTCAGGTCAGCCTCCATGTCTGCCCAATTTCACAGACGCCTTCTGAGGAACAGACAATATGATGTGGAGAGATATCCAAATGAAACATGCTACTAAATGTGTTGCACCCCTTTCATTGTACCGAACATGTTTGCATGTTACATTTAGTTTTGGGTCTAACTCAGGCTGTAATTCACTGAATAGTTGTAAGTTGTGTGGCCACCACCGTGTGGCGCTCTGTCCTCCGAGAGGAACAGCAACGGTCATATCGTCGGCCCCAGAAATATTTGGACAGTGACACGATTTTCACAATTTGAGTTCTGCATGCCACAACATTGGACTTGAAATTAACCCCCGTGAGATGCAATTTAAGTGCAGAGTTTCAGGTTTCATTCAAGAAATCCTATGAAATGTTTCGGATTTTCAACCATTTTTATACAAAATCTGCCCATTTCAGGGCCTCGGCCATAATTGCATCAACATTACCCTCAATAAAATGGTAAACGTTAAATGGACTGCACTTTCAGAGCGCGTATAAACCCACCGTACCGGTACAGGTTGATCTTAGTCTCATCCATCCAAAGAATGCTGTTCCAGAACCGGGTTGGCTTCTTTCCCTTTTTTTTTGTGTAAACTTGCCTTTCTGTTTTTGGCGCTGCTCAATGGTTTGCACATGACGGTGAACTCTCTGTATTTGCTCTCATGAAGTCTTCTCTTTATGACAGACTTCCCTTCTTGCTGGGATGTTCACGTGGGTGGATGCCGAGAAGGGTCTTTCTCTCGAGACTTTTTACCTGCTTAACTGATAATGGATTAAGGAGGGAGCCCGTGCAGCCTAATAAATAGCTTTTGATTCAATTGTCGAATACTTTTTGTCCTTGAAAAAGAGGCGGCTTCGTATTAAAGAGCTGTAATTCCTATATTTTTTCGCCAAATTTGAATGTGAATACCCTAAAAATGAAACACTTTATTAATTTATATAATATATAGCCATAGCTTGAATATACTCTGGCAAACAACTAAAAAAAACTAAACTTGTGTTGGTGTCCAAATATATATGGAGCTAATTGTATGTTTCCACTGCAGACATCAAAGTTAGACAGATAAATTACTTTTTTTAAAGGCAAAAATGATGATAATGGTAAATGTTAAGCTCCCAAAATCAAACTGAGCAGCTAGGACTTTGCGAACTGTGTTTCTACTGATCCTAAAATTCCTAACCCAACATCACCGGGTAACCCAGGCAACACAGGGTCACACTGTGGTGTGACACACATCTGGGTACACGGTGAAATGCAGACCTAAAGAAAAAGAAGCCGCGCTATACAGAGGGCACATCGACTGTGTGTCACTCTTACCATTGGTCTCTTTATGGTTCTTTACCTGCGCTGCACTGACATGCTCGATATTTAACGGCATCACCTGAGCGTGAGCCGCGTGAGTCTGACAGCTGTGACCGCTGCAGTGATTCAACAGGTTCTCCAGACGATCACACGCTGTCGATCGTCAGAGAACGTATGTCTGTGTATGACTAACACACAATCAGAGGACTCAATGAGAACAAAAGAGTGAGAAATGTGTCGGGGAAACGCATCTGGTTTAGAATTGAATGCCATTTTGGGACTTTTTTGAAGATTTCTCTGGGTGAAAATTATTACATTTCCAGAAATGACTAGTATGAACAGAACAATGAGGCCCACTGGGCAGCATATCTGGGAAATGTCTGGAGTTCCTGTCCGTGTCCTTTCGTCACTTTCCAAGTTTAGATCACGGTTCTCCTGCTTCCTGCAGGAAAAGCCGGCAGAGAAGCATTTCCTCCAGTTTTCAAAAAAAAAACGCCACCCCGCAGAGGTCAACAAAGGTGGGCCAGTGGGGAGGGTCGAGGCATAAGCAGGAGAACTGGCCCTATTCCCAGGCTGTTTCGACAGTTCAGAATAGTCATGAGGAGTGTCTTTAGAAGTCCTGACTGTGAAACCACAAATAATACCTGAGGTTACATGAATGTAGGGCGGGCCTGAGTTCCATCTCTTAGTCCTCCAAGCGCATGTTTTGAATCGTCGTTTTTGGTTGATTTATAATAAATATACATTTTCAAACCATTTCTAAGAGGCCACAAAACCTTTACACGAAGCCGAACGTGTCCATTGTACTGTCGGTCGCTGTTTGTCTTTAAAGCAGCACCGCTCCAGCTCAGGGGCCAATATTGAAACATTCCTCCTCAGAAAGTAATCCGCTTATAGCCACGTTTATTCTTTAGGCTGCGTTAGAACGCAAATACCCAGACCCGGAGGACACGATGCGTTTTATGTCCTGCATCAAACACAAACTCTCATTATATCGTTGTCTTAATGTTCTGAGGCATTTTGCTGAACTTAGGTGGCATCACGCGCGTAAAAACGTGTCCGCGTGCGCGTAAATTGAAAGACAGTGAAGAAACCAATTAATCACCGGACCGTCGGGAAAAACAGAGCAAGGCAGTGCATAAAACAAAAGCGTAAAAGGACAAACCTCGGTCTCCGAAGGACACCGTCGTCGCGTCCCGCTCCAGGCGCCATGGCGCAAGACTCCGAAACGTTGCGGCGCTGAAGCTGGAAGTTAAAAGAACGGACAGCGCGTTATTTATCATCGCTGCAAAGGTGCCATGTCTGGAGAGCCGCGGCGAATCCCAGACTTCTGTCCGTCAAACTGTCATCCCGTTCAGGAAAGGTTCGCACCGGGAGCCAGAGGTGCGCGTCAGGAGGAGGCGTGTTCATGCGCTCTCGCTCCCCCCTCCCCAGATGCGCATGATGCTGCATGTTGCCGGAGACCCGGGGGACTGGGTGGCAAACGGGACCGACCCCACAGAACAAATAAATAGAGAGAATAACGGCGCTGGTTTTAATGGAAAGAGAAACACATATATCTATTTGTTCTTTTTTTTTTTACAAAAGCACGAAGCACGACGCTCGGAAAACTAGATTGGTGGTTGCTTTCTTTGCGGAACATAAATGTGCGCAGTAGAAAGACTTGCGCGTTTGTTGCGCCAGCCGCAAGAAGCGCAAACGTGTTATTAAGACGTCACAAAGATTTATAACGCGCACGGTCATTCCTGCTGAGGGAGCGTCGCTAATACTGACACATGTTATTGTGGAGCAAAAAAGCACAAAGGAAGAGAAGAGCAGCACCTCAGTGTGCACGTGGGCGCGCGCGCACACACACACACACACACACACACAGAGTGTTCTTTCTTGTGGTTGCACAGTGTTATGTTTTAAATGTTTGAGAGATTCTCTCTGGAGTGAAATCTAAAATTATTTTATTATTATTTTATTTATTTTTAAATAAGAGGCTTCAATGATAGACGTTCATCTGCGTCTTCAGATCATGTATCATCCGGTTAGCAGCAATGAAGGGGCTGAAGCGCTGCTGCTGTCTCTGAGACTGGAGGTCACAGCTCAGGTTTCACTGAAGATCAGATGCAAGGCGGACGGGACCGATGCTCACGTTACTGGGAGCGTCAATATTTCATTTGGGACATGAAGCTGCTGCAGGGAAGGTATAACTGGATGAAACGGGACACGCGGCATTCTGCCGAGGGTCCCGTGGATCCAAAGAGGGGTTCATTCAAAAGGCCGGTGTAGCGCTGAGTCAGGTTGTCTTTCTGATGCATTCTGTCAGGCCCACCGGTTGCTTTCTGTGGTCGTCTATGGTGATGGCTTTCTTCCATCGCTGAGAATCACAGATCTCCTATTGCGAGTTGGACCGCAACAGATTCCAAATGCAAATGTCACACCTGGAATCAACTCCAGAACTTTTACTTCCTTCATTGATGATGAAACAATGAGGGAACCGCTCACACCTGTCCATGAAATAAGGTTTGAGTCGATTGTCCCGTGAACGTTTGGTCTCTTAAAAGTCATGGATTGCCAATTCTACCTGAAGTGAATCTTAATACCCTCAAAGTGAAAGTCTGCAGATACGTAACACATCTCATTCGTTTCATTTAAGGTCCATAGCGATGGTGTATAGAGCCAGAAAGGGGAAAATTGGATGTCCCAATTTTTATGGCTATAAACAGCGGACTGAATGCATCAGCTGGAAGCCAACCAACAAAAATAAATACCATGCGAAGCTTCTGAACCGAGTGACGCACTATTTCCTGCTCAACTGTCCTGACAGGCCACACCGCTGCTTCCTGACATGGAAGCATCTGCGGCTGTGTTTAAGGCTGTGTGGGTGCAAAGGTGTGTTTGTGTGTGAAGCATCACCAGCTCATGGCCTCAGTGAGGATGGACACTCCCCTGCGACATGCCCAGGTTTGCCTACGAACCTCCAGTTACTTCAGTTTCGACTGGTTTACAGCGTGTTGGTGTCGATGCGTGCTCTCATGCAGTTTAGCACAGGACGGCAGGATTTAGCATAAACAACACTTTTCTTAACGCTGTACTTTTGACCACTTCAGAGGCTGCGCAAGGCGCTGCAGACACAACAGGGCCATCGTGACCGTGGCAACGGGACAGCGTAAGCATTTATTTGCAGTCGCTTGTGTCCATTTGAAAACCGTTCCCTCTCATTTGAGTTTTTTTTTATCTGCAAACATCTCAGTTGAACGATCTGGCTGCCGAGGCCTCCAGCATGTTCATCAGCATGCGGCTAACGCCGAGGCCGTTTCACCCTTATGGTGGCTGAACATAATTACGGGATTCAAGCTTCTCCTGGTAGAGCTGAGGAAGACTACAAGTTACAAGTTCGCAGCAGGAAGTTTTTTCTGTCAAATTGAGCATGACATTATCAGTTAAATTTGTGAAACGCATTGTGATGCAGAGGTCTTCCTTCCCGCTTCAGCACACAATTCCTAAACTGTGAGATGGCAGGTTAGATTCAGGCAGGCCTCTTTCTCTCCCGGCGTTTCCTGCATGACTCTGTATTATCGGCAGATTTCATGAAACTGACCAGAAGTACGTTTTTAAAATGTCCCATCTTTCCCTTTGTTGCACTTACGCGTGATTATCTGGTGTTAACGGCTGCTTTGCACCTTCTGCAGAATAATATTTAAATATTATTCAAATCTCAGCTGCTACGAAGAGCCTGTGAAGACACAGAAATGAGGGAATAATTGAGAGAGGTCATTCATAATGCCAAATCACATGTTTTCGTACAGTACTGCTTGACTGTTCTTTTCTTTTCATCAAACCACCTCCTGGCTTTGAGCTTTAATCTGACTTTCTCCTTGTAGGATTATTTCCTAAGCATCTGCAGCGTGTGGCTGTCGTGTGTGTAAGGTCGGGGATGCACGCTAATGCACACCGGCCTGCCTCCGGCAACAAGAGGCTTACAGTAACACAAATCCCACATGTCAAAGCACTTTTGTCTGTAATCTGCCGATTGCCTGTAATACTGTAAGCAATGTTCGGAGTCACAGATTTAGCAAGTGGTGCAGTTAAAATTCAGTAGCCGAGAAAAGAAGATTTAAGTTACCAGGCAGTATATGCTGCAGATAAGTACAATCGATGATCAATCTCATCTGGAATTTTAATTTCAGGGTTCAGATTCAAGGCTTGATTTATGTCCTCCGACTCGTCTGAAGCTCGTTTGACACGGTGGTGACAGCTTCAGTCCTCCTTCGCCGTCGCGGTGCTTCCAGTTCAACGTGGTTACGTCAGAGCGGCATTTCAGGTTCCATTCGTGAGAGGATCCCTTCGTGTCATGTTCAAGCCTCGCGTGTAACATAACGCCACACAATGGGCTCGACAGGCGCCTGCTGTTAGAAGTCCTGCATGCACGTTTCAAAGGCCCTCCGAAAGCACCGGGCCCCCGGCAGTGACCCGGTCAGAGAACATTCAACTGCACAAAATGCATGCAAGTCTAAACACAAGTTTTTGCCAGCTTGTCTTGTAGAAACCAAGAGATGAAAATAACTGGAGGAAAAAGATCACCAGGGCATCTGGACATTGTGACAGTCCATCGGGAAGAGGATTACTGCCATTATCTATGACGACAAACACATCAACCGCTGATAGCAAAACATATTCCATCTTCAAATTGTCACCAGAGTCCTTTATATAATTTACATGTTTGTTACTGACTAAATTGGGACAAATGTTAAAGTGAGGAACAAAGTAGAGGCTATTTTCATATGATATAAAAGGCATGCAGTTGTTTCCAAGTGTTACGTTATACATTAAGCATCCAACAGAACATGTTCTAAACAGCTAACACCCGGTCACCCAGGTCACGGTAGAGCTGTGCTGAAGGCTGGATTAGGTTAAAGTATCTGGACCTGAAGCCGAACAGAACTGGAGAAACAACTTACGAGTCCAGTTGACTGTACCGGTATTCAACACAGAGCCCGTGTTCTGAAGGACGAACTCACCGCTTCAATAGAATCACACAAAACAAGCTCTGATGTTAAAGTCTTTATTGTGTTCGGTACAGTCCGCCTACTTCAGCTGAAAGGGATTCACGTACGTACAATTATACATCTCAATATATTTGCTTGTCATTTAAATACTTTTTGAAAAATAAGTTATTCTTTTCCAGTTTGCCGTAGACTGACAAGTACACTCGCTGAAATAAATTCAAAATTAACATCACATTTCCAAGGTGGATATTTCACATTCCTCTGCACATTTGTTTCCCCTTTAGAAAGTCATCATTACTAAAGGCACTTCAATGATTTAGTCTAGACGTCACTAATGGAGGAGCAGCCCGTTTTTATTTTAGACTACCTACAAGTCTAAGGTGAAGCCAACAGTGAGACACAATCAGTCAGTTTTTGGTAAACATAGCAATTATTTAGAATGCCGTCCTATAAAACTGTCGTCTACTGGGAATAACAGCTCGCAGTGTCATCAGCAGACCGCCATAAACTACCTTGTTCATTTCTAACGTTAAAGATTAGGTGAAACGAAAAGCTTTCGCTGCTAAATAGCCCTAAGTGCCATATGGAAAGAAAAAAATACAATAAAATGCAGTGCCTTCAGTCTCACTGAGTTTCACTGCCCTCTAACGCTCAGCCATGGGACCAGGACATGATCCTCGAGGACTAGCAGGAAATGCAGCATTTCTTTTTTTATCACGTTTGTGCATTTCATGATGGTTTCATGGGGGCGGGGGGGTTACACATCTACATAAACGCTACTATAACCAAGGCAGCAGGACAGAAAATGGGTGCGATGTTGTGACAACCCATGGATTCCAAAGGCAGCCAGCAGCTCGTCTCTCTAGGCGGGGTGAGCGCGAGATGCTCCATCGCGTATCGGGGAAGGAGAGACATTGCTGCTCTCATCTGATTGTCAACAGAGCGTTGCTCAACGCAAACTAGAAAAGCACCCGGAGAGCGCAGACCTCCGCCAAGCAGCTCGTTCCCCTCCCAACCGGACGTACACCATCCACACGGTGATCTGAATAATCTCCGAAAGGTTCTGGATTGTTCTTGGTGTCTTTATACACCAACCATGAAAAGTAAAAGTGAATCAGAGTTTGTGTATTTTTCAAACCATAAATGGAGTTTTCAATGTTAAAATATATATATATATATATCCATTTTCTTTTTCCTGGCTCCATTCTGGATCAGATCCAGATTATATTCGGTGGAGAGATAGAGGTCTCCGGTCAATAATCAACCGAGATATTGAGTAACAAATTTTGAAGCTCCGCTGACTGCAACGTTAACGGATATTTCAGGGTGATCCAGAACCGTCACCAAAATGTCATAATCTGCTACTGGCAACATACCCAGAACATCTCGTCCAGATCTGTCCATAACTTTGAGTTATCTCGCTAACAGACGGACGGACAGACAAACGGCAGCGATTACGTAACCTCTGCCTCACGAGGAAGGGGCGCAACGTCCCCGTCGCTCTGTCCAGTGTAAGGAAACGAAGGCAGCATAGGGAAGGTCCTCATTGGGATCGTTTGATCTCTGTGTTAAAGGAGCGAGCGTTGTTAGTGTGCACACGATGATGTGTATTTGCATACACGCCTGGCAGCCATATTCACGGCCACAGAAACGTTGAACAAAGACGAGACCACGTCGGGTCAAAGGGTCAGAGACGCCGCCGCGTGGCACTATCCCAGAAGAACCCTCTGCAGGCGGGCGGCAGGAACGCTGCTCTCGTCCTCCGACTCCGCGTCGCTCTGTGGGTTGGAGCTGCAGGGGGACGTGCACTCCGGGGAGCACAGGTAGTGCATGAGGGGCAGCCGGTACTTCCCGCAGAAGTCGACAAACTTGATCTGGCGTACGCACGAATCAAAGTAGACGCCTGTAGAAAAGAAAAGGAAAAGCGAGAGGCAGATCAGCGGCTCGTATTCGTCTGGCATGGATACAACACGGACTTTCATTGATCACGTCAAACAGGGTTTTAAAAAGGAGAAGGGTCTCACCAGCACACTTAGGGTTGGGGCACTTGCTGGCCAGGTCCAGGTACCGCAGCAGGTTTGAGGGCAGCTCGCAGGGGTAGTAAGGAATATTCCGGCTTTTAACCGTACGTCCTGCCAACTCGAGCAGTGATGGGGGGTCATAGGTCATCTCTTTGACAAAGCGCACCACCAATGGGTTGCCACGGAGACTGAGCTCCTGCAAGTGCACCAGACAGAGGATCTCCCTCGGCAGGTAGGCGAGCAGGTTGTTGTGGAGGCTTAGGGATCTCAGTGAGTGGAGCCTGGCGTGAGAGAGAGAGAGGGGGGGGGGGGGGGTGAATGGTTTCCTACCAAAAACACAACCACAGGAATATTCAACCGTCAGAGCAGTAGTATGTACTACTTCTACGCCATCGCTACAGATACCTCGTGAGTTGCGGGGGAACACTTTGGATGCGGTTGTCGCATAAGACCAGGTAGCTGAGGTACGGCAGGTTGGCCACCTCCGGAGGAATGGCTGAGATCAGGTTCCCACCGAGATACAGCAGCTCCAGACTAACAGGATAAAAAAGAAAAGGGTTTAAATGTGTTTATTTCCTCCGCTTCACTCCAGTGTGGATTCACATTCAAGTACAGCACAAGAAAGATTCCCCCAGTTTCAAAGTGTTTTTGTGGTTGTTGCAAAAAATAAAATAAAAAAGGTAGGAATATAAAAGTCAGACAAATTCAATCTAATTTCCAAAATCTTAAAACCTTACAAATAAGGTGTATTTTGGATTGTTTTCCTGTCTTGGTCATTAAAATGCTTCAACGCTGGGCTTACAAAAGGACATTAGAGCAAAGATTCCCAGGCAAGACGTTATCATCACGTGAAAACCATTACTAGAAATATAAGTGGAAAAACCAAACGTGATAACATTTTACTGTACGAGACTTCACAGTTGACCAACAGCACTATATATTATAAATAAACATTACGGTATTAAATCAAATCAGAGCTGAAATTTGCCAATGAGTATTTTTAGAGTTTCAAATTCAGGATTTACTGAGTTTGAGGTAATTATTACAAATCAACAAGGCAAGCCTGCAGTAGAAATATGTATACACATTTTAAACAGGCTCTGATTAGATCATTTTTCTTACATCACTCCTCTTATGTTTTACCTACCGACAGGTATCATCAGTGGTCGAATACACTTTTAACATGTGCAATCATTTTAATGGTGACGCAAATACAGGTCGAGGCAACCGAAAACAAACACCAGAATGTCGTCTCTCTCTCTTTATTCAGTCTTACTCAAATATAGCTTGCTTGGATGAGCTGCTGCGACCGGCTTCTCTTAAAACAAACAAGATAGAGCTTATCTCATCGCCGTCCTGCTCCTGTCAATATCAAAGGCTTAAGGTGAACCGTCATAATAATCGCTTTCAAAACCGACATCTGCCTCAGTCCGTTCTGCCGTGCCGATTCCCCAGAACTTGTTTTTTGACTCTTGTGTGTGCACGGAGCCTTTATTTTCTGTCATTTTATAGAATTTTGAATTTAGGCCATTGACTTTTCAGTACTTCAGCAGATTCTAGTTTTTTTCCTGACAGTCCAAAACCGATAGATATTAATTGCACAAGACACGGACTTGCAGTAAATCCTCACAACGGACGTCACTGAACTAATTCTGTGTTGATAAATGGCATCTCTCATCTCCCTCCACCAAGTAGGTGGACGATCGATTCCATGATCAGTAGTCATTAGTAAAATAAATACATATGGCATTCATAAAGTAGTAGTAATATTGTTTACCATCTATTGTCGCATTGCCACAAAACAAACAGTTTTACTGTTTTTCGTGCTTCTCCCAAACCACGTTGACCTTTGGAAACAGGAATCGCGTGGGAGGGGACATCTTTGTGTTTCTCGTGGAAACTATTACTAAATTAACTAATTAAACTATTCCTGCTGGACAGGTTAGCGCCACACAAACACGTAATGAAATCCTTTCTGCACTAGTTCGATAGTTTATCGAGTTTGCGACCACGTTACACCGGCGTGGATTAGAAAGCACCAAGTAGCCGACATGCTAGCGACCCCGGGCTAACGGGAGCTCCACCGGGCTAGCGCGGCTAACGGTGACATCTTAACCCGATAGCAGACCGCTGCCCTCCCGGTAAAACAGAATAACAGTCTCTGGATCTAACGCGATCATTTGCATCGATCGTCGGAGTCCGCGTTAACGAGCAATTACATGCAGGCTCATCAAAGCAATCAGCCAGTGGCAGCTAGCTCGGCGGCGCTAGCCAGGTGAGCTAGCTCAATGTTTGACTAGCTTACCTGGTTAAATTCTCGATCTCGGCAGGAATGCTTTTCAACCGGTTGCCCCCGAGCGAGAGCGACTGCAGACGCAGCAGCTTGGTGCACTGCAGCGGGATCTCCTCGAAGCGGTTGCCGCTGAAGTTCAGCACCTCCAGCTGCAGCGAGCCGAACTCCTTCGGCAGCGAGGACTCGTCCAGCCGGTTGTTTTTGGCTATCAGCGCTTTCAGCCTGGGGAGTCGCGTAATTCCCTCGCAGATGACCGGCAGCCCGTTATTGCTGATGTCCAGGAACTCGAGGTTGTGGAACAGGCCGATCGACGAGGGCAGCGCCGTCAACCGGTTGTAGTTCAAGTAGAGCTGCTTGGCGTCCCGTTTCCTCTCGTCGCTAACGCTGTCCGCGCTGAAAGCGTTCAGGCTCAAACGGGAGAAGTCGAGCACGCTGTCGCCCGGCGCAGCCGCCCCTTCGGACACCTCCATTTTTACGGTTTTATTGTTAAATAAAACTGAACAAAGTCCTTCAAACGGGTCGACGAAGCGCCCCCGGAAACCGAGCGTTAGCTCCAGTACTTGGGAAAAGAAATGTTTTCTATACACCCACCCGAAAGATTCACGCTCATCTCTAGAAAAGTAGGCCGCGGACTGAGAAGAGGCGATTGTATGCTTACGTCAGAGAAGGTGACCTCGTCACACCCTACGCTGTGGTTCCTTCTTAAAGCTTTCGCGTTTAGTGATTGGCTAATTTCCACAGCAAACCCCGCCCACACTCCATTTGATTGGTGATTCTGCCCTTTCAATCGTATTCCAGCGTAAAACGTTTCTAACATTTTTATACGATTGATTTGACGTATAAAATTACGCTAGAAGGTGTAATTTCACGTTTGAAGTCCCTCAACGACGGTAGAACGGTCCAGTGATCCGTCAGTCCAAGTGCCCACTGGTCCTCCGTTACGCAACGCACATGCCTGTTATATGATGCAATACTCCACTGACTTACGTGCACAGAATGAAAAAGTAAATATTTTATTTAAATTCACTTAAATCCTTATTTACAGTAAATATGCCAGAATTACAATCACAGTATTGCCTCTGAGGAAAACATTGATCATGCAGCACAAGCCTTTGGTCATTCTCCAGCAAAGTCCATCCATAGTGCTGCCACACCGTTAGAGCCACCGGTTCAGCAGTGGACAAAGTCCTGCACAAAGAACTTGATTGGACGCTTTCAAAGTGCAACTCTTACAGGCACTTGAGCCACATGGTAACCTCAGACAAAAAAAAAAGAGTTCTAAGGATGAAACGTCCCTCATCCGAGTTTGTTTTAGTGATGAAGCAATGTTTCATGTTTCAGGGAAACTGAGCACGCATAATGTGATCATCTGGGGGTCAGAATATCCCAATCGGACGAGGAAACTTCACTAAGAGAGAGCAAAGGTGAATGTGTTGTGTGGGATCATGTGCAATCAAGACATTGGTCCATTATTCTTTGCCTTGACCTTTTGACTGAATATGTGGCACCACAACTGGATGGCCTTCAGCCAACCATCATTTTCCAGCAAGATAAGATAGTACACCACCACCATCATTTTGTCAGGATTTCCACATATTTGTCTCTTCATTTGCTTTTATACGAATGTTTTGAAGTTGTAAAGCGACTTTATGGACACCCTGCATAATGAAAATCTTCAAATGAATGCACACAGCGACGGAGCTTTGGGGTGGTGTATGAGCTTTATTGGCATATTTCTGTGTTCCTTACAGTCTCTGCACTTTTAGTGGAATATAAAGGTTAGACCTAGAAATGCAACTTTCACACTGACATGTATCAGGAATCGCATTCCAAAGCACTACCGCTAAACTTCAACAAAGCTCGCTCGTTCTTTTTACGAAGCATAATAGCAGGCAAAGGTAGAGAGCGATGCTGTTTAAGGCACTGTTTTTTTTTATTGTCAAACCTCCTAATTCTAAAATAGGAATTTAACAAATAATAAAATGTATCAAACCAGACTACTCTCAGCATAACAATTCACTATCACACACATTAATACAGTCACACAAACACACACAAAGTGTATATGCACCAATTTATTGATGCATCTAAGCTACTTCAGCCGACACTGAGGCTAGTCCTGATAAGGGTGATAAGGGTGAAAGTACAGGTATAGTGTTGTTGCTGGGTCCAGCGTGTTGTTTCACCTGGAGAGTTCTGCACATCATTCAAACGTAAAGACTTTGGTTTCAGTATTCGCCATGCTATATTCAGATTAGGTCTCAACTGGGTGCTTTTGTGCTGCGCGACAGTGAAAGAAGGGCCACGACGTCCGTGCCGATGCGTTCACTAAAAAGCAGCAGAAAGACTCAACTGAGCATAACATGGGGAAAGGTTTAAGGTTGAGGCCTCAGGCCAATAACACACTGTATGTAGAGCCAAATGTAGAAGACGTCTATTCTAGCAGTAAGATTAAAAAACTCATTTCAAGCTTGTGATAAACTGAGGAAAATGAGACGGCGTAGAGAGGATTGGTCCAGGAGTGACTTGCTTTAGCAGTTCTAAATGATGACACAAATCATTGGTAGCTTCTTATCCCAGATTCTGTTAGAACCTTAAGGTGGTGAACGAACCCGCTGTGCTCGGTGTCACATGGTCAACCGTCTCTGTGCACCCCCATTCAAACGGTGGAATCTCACGGCTTTCACAAACTATGACTTCCATATTCCATTGAGAATAAATGTAAGAGTATAATGATTGTAGTAAAAAAAATATATCCCCAGGGTTAATGTAGAAGCGTCGTAATACAATCAAACACGACAATACTGAACACGAGGGATTGTCCCAGAAGCTAACAAACTACAACACAAACACTTCGTAACTTGACAGTGTAAAAAAAAAGTATAATATTAACATAGTAGAGAAACATGAAAAAAAACTGTTTAATAACGACACATGGCCGCATGGTAAATCAAGTATGGATTACAGGTGATGACGATGATCCTCTTCTTCATTGCATCCTTATTTAGGCCTCTTTTGTACTGCTCTTCATCTTCTCAACTGTTTCCTGTAGTTAAGCAATGGAGCGAGTGACACACAGAAGGAAGAATATTTAACAACATTAATAAAAGTGCGTCTTGGTCAAAGCATCTATCATTCATTGTTTTTGGAAATACACATATAATATTTATGAACGCTTTACTCATTAAAAGCCATGAAGCAAGGTCCTCGTCACTGAATCATTCAGATTGGTGCGAAGAACTAAAACCTCCAGAGTCACATTTGTTTGCAGCCTATTATGAGCTGCCTTTCTGCAGTACAGAATACCTGATGACCTTATTGGCACAGTCATGCCCTAGTTCTAACCTCGTTCATTTAACTATCAGTGAACTGACACCAATGGCCAGCCCATTTGAACCATTTTTGGACACAAGTAAATTTACCAAATTCTGCCACTTAGGATATATATATATATATATTTTAAATGTTACTGATGTGATTTAACATTACACTCCTAAAATATGTTACACTCATGATGGAGATTTGAAAGCAATAATCTGACGATGACCCACACCCAACCCACCGAACCCTACCTGAAGCTCGTGTTCGGAAGCGGCCAAACGGTTTGCCCTCACAGATATTTAAATATATTTTCTTTGCACTGTTTTCAAATAAATAGCAAAGAGATTGGAACATGATCGCATTGTGTGTCATTATTGTTTTACTGAGTGTACCAACATTTTTTTTTAAAATTGGGATTGTGAAATAAAATCTGGAGGACACTGACACTGAGGACTTTGGTTTATTTGTTCGTCTTTTGAGCCATGAAGCTGCATCGCCTAGCATTTTTTGGGTTGGCACACAGTTAACAAATCTGCTGTGAAACGTTTTATGCTGGCTGAACATTTTGCTTTCAAAAGGCTCCAAGCACAGAAACACACTAACAGTAATGAGGTTGATAAGATGAAGGATTGTCAATGCAAATCATTGGGCCTTAACTCTGTGATACTTTATGCAGCTATAATATAAAAGTAGAATCCTATAAGCAGCTTTTCTAAAATAGAAAAGCTATGATTCTGTGAGAAACATCTTGTTGAAACATATGATTTATTATTGTATTTTTTTGACATGACAGTTTTGTATCGCGTACACTGGCTTTCAGAAAGACAGACCTGGTGCTTGTTGAGCTCAGCCACACGGAGATTCCATTCCTCCTCAGTCATCTCTGCCCCCACGTCTGTTGAGTCATCCCCATCTGCTGTTTTATCTGGACCCATTGTGAAATAATCAACGATGTTCACAGGGAACTCACAGTAATGCGTGCAATCCAAAGAGCCAAGACCATTTATATAATTCCAGGTGGTTTAACTTACCGCCGCAGGTCATAGCAGTGCAGACCCAGTTACCACAGGCACAAACACAGCGGTTACACTCCACCTGGGTCTCGGCTCCGTCCTCGTACGTCTCATCCTCCAAGGCGCATTCTGCAGAAACACACGCAACAACCAGCTAACTCCAGGTCGTGGGCTGCAGAATTCATTTCCCAAGACAAAGATTTGCCAGCATGAAGAAAATGCCACATTTTCACATATTGCTTTACTCCTTTATCTGTTTGCTAGTTTAAGTTTACTAGTAAGGAGTCAGCAAGATTTAAAAATGTCTAGTTTCTAGTGTCAGAGCTCAAAATATTTCCGAAATGCTTTGAGATGTCACGAGTTTGATACACTCAAGTTTCAAAGTGCTGATTTCTATAAGCAATTATCTATTGTAAAGCCAGCTGGAGTGTGTTGTAGGATTTGCTAGTATTTGGTGTTCTGTGTTTTTTTTTCACCTATTTTCCCCTCCCCACTTGTTGTTGTTGTTTTATTTTTTATCAGTTTTGTTCCCCCCTGGTGGTCTAAGGCTGGGCGGGGCGGCCCAACCGTTCGCTCCTGCTTTCACCTTCACACACCTGCAGCCCACTCAAGCCAATGAAAGCACAGTTCAAAAGGCCAGATCGTTCATCCACTCCTCGCCAGTTCGTTGTTAATCCTTCAGTAGTAATTCTCCGTGTCCCCAAAACTCTTTAATTTTAGTATGAACTGTTATGTTATCCATCCTGCTCCAAGTCTTCCTCGGTTTTCCACCCAACTAATTAAAGCCTTGAACCTGCTTTCGGCTTCAGGGTCTGCATTGTGGGTTCGGTGATCACCTGTCTGCACGTGGGCGTGTGTGTGTTGAAGGGTGGAGGGTGTGTTCAGTGCTTTTGCATGGGTTTTTTCTCCACTTCCTGTGACCTTTATCCCAGATAAACAGAAGATCAGGTGACCGAGCCAACTGAGAATCTTTCCAACAGTTTGAAGCATATCAGGACTGTTAGTCTAAACTCAGTCCAGCGCATCTATATTCTGTATCTGCTGGCGTGCATGTTGATGCTACATTAGCATGGATATAAAAGCATCCTCTGAGACTCACTCTTCTCTGGGGGGTTGAAGCCAGGCTTCAGACAGTTGAGGAACTCATCAAAACTGAGCTTCCAGTCAGCGTCCTCATCGGAGAGTTCAATGAGCGCGTCGACACACAGGCTCCTGGGAAGCACAATACAAACACAAAATAAGTGGCGTGAAGAATGGCCTAGAACGGGTGCGTGCAGAGCTGCACGCTCCCACAGGAGGCCTCCAGTTCGGTTTGCACCGATCTGGCTCAGCGATTTACGCTGTGAACCCTAAAACAGCACCGCAGCCCATCGATATGGAGCTGGGGGAGGACTGACCTGAGCAGCTTGTTGCTCTCCTGGTCTGCGTAGGACTGCAGCTCCACAACCGACTCGTTGTGCTGGATGAATTTAAGCAGCTCTGAGGAGTCCATCTGAGAATCGCCATTGTCGTACGACTGCAGAAACATCAACAGACTTCTTCACCTTTTTGACCTCGGGCTAAATCCTGTTAATCTTAGCCATAGATAGATATCGAGAGAACTTTAATAATTAATTAATTAATAACTATATCTGCAGGATGGCACTGTGGTGCAGTGGGTAGCGCTGTTGCCTCACAGCAAGAAGGTTCCTGTTTGGATTCCTGTCTGTGTGGAGTTTGTATGTTCTCCCCGTGTCTAGTTCCCGGGTTGTGTGTGTGTGCGTGAGTGAGTCTTTGTGTCACCCATCAGAGAAGAGAAGCCCACCTTGAAGTATCTGAGCAGGATATCAGACATGTTGGATCCCTTGACAAACCAGCCATCTGGCACGACCTCAGTCTGCAGCCACTGGATCACACGGCTCCTCAGCTCATTGCGGTCAGCAGCGTAGCAAACCACTGCAAGGGTGGGGGCATCAATACGTCAACTAAAGGGCACACTCGGGCCTGCTTATCTGTTTCCCAAGTGCCCCCTGTCCTTCTGAGTGTAGATCAGTGTTGCCATGTTCATTAGAGCCCTTCATTAGAGCATAAAATAGTGACAGAACAAATAGAATAGACACATCAATATGTTTATAAATATTTCCAGCATTCCCGTGTTTGAAATGAAAAAAAATAAAAATTTCAATTTGGATTTTCTTCTCACCTCAAAAAGATCAGACTTAATAATAAATTAAATGTGTTTTCTTTTTAAATATCAACTCATTTTAAATATTCTGAACAATTAAAGACCTTTGATTATACATTCAAAAGTGTGCAGACGCATACGTGAACGGCCTCACCTGGGCTGGCGGCTGCCTGCTCAGTTTTCTTCTCTGAAAAAAACAAGATGAAAAATGAGAAAGGTGAGACAACATTCAAGGTTAAAAAATGTGGATAACTGATAAACATGAATTATTATATAAACCAATATAGAACCATTTTCTTCACGGCTCTGATCATTGTTCAGCGTGCCACAGCGTAACATTAGAAAGCCCTTTAGACGCTCCACAGATACACACATAGATTCTGGAGGTCAAGGCCAGCAGTTCGGCGAGCCTTATATAATTTACGAGCAATGCTGTGAACTCACGCACCAGGTCAACAGTTCAGTTCAGTCCAACAGTAACCATAGCAGATCAATAGCTGCAGCTCGTATCGATGCTCGTCCCTGAACTTTTCACCCTCGTCTGTTTCAAATCAAAATTGAGTGAGAATCTGAATAAAAGCTTTCAGCTGCGTGTGTGCTGCTGTCACTGGATCGCATTAGTTCAGAGAGGAAGTAGACGACGACCCTGGAGGAGGACGATTGTCACACATGGAGCGAAGCCTGAGCTAGCGCTCCAGCTGCACTGCTACATGAACATATGACAGGCCTCGTTCTCCTCAGTCTGCTGCAAACACTCTCTCCTAATCCCGTGGTGCATTTAGCTGCAAGAATTCCAGTGCCTCTGCTGCTCTCCGTGCACGTTGCTGCCTGCCCATCACTCCTCCGTATCTGGAGGTAAATCAATCTCAAGGGTTCTCAAGGGTTCTCAAGGGTTCTCCAATTATGTCGTGCAGCTGTAGAAAACATTTTAAATATGTGAGTTTCTAATGGGTCCAGTCCATCTTTGGGGGGGGTCCTGTGGTGAAGGCGCCTTGTGTTCCGCTGCTTGTACCGTGACAGTGTCCATCGTGGGCAACCTGGATCTTCAGGCCGGTCAGACAAGCGTCCCTGTGGAGCTCGCAGTGGTTCCTGTAGGTCTTACTGTTGCTGCCACACACTGACCTCTTGTGGGGTTTGCAGCTCTGTAAAGACAGGGGAGGGGGGGGACGCAAGCCAGAGAAGTGAAAAATAAGGGAAAACTTTACCTCAAGAGCTTTTTAAAGAAATATTCACACCAATTTTATAGGTCTCTGCAAAGCCAACACTCACCTCTATGCACAGACAGCTGGGCTGCCCCTTCTCATTAACGGCACACTCTCTGCCAGCCCCACAGAAAACATTGGCGCACACTTTGCTCTTGCTTTGCACCTCCTGAAAGAACAGAAACATTCTGACATGCCTCTGGTTTCCACCACAAGGCTGCGCTGTTATCCACTATTCACAGGCCCCAATGTGGTCGACACCCTCCACATTTCAAAACGCCCACTCTATGCTCGTTCTCTATGGAATCAACATCTCATTCTGCTTTCATATTAAAAGCACGCTCAATCAAACTTAAGCCACTGAAAGCCAACACAGCTTTCAGTTTCTCCTGAACTGTAGAATGAGATGTCTGCTCATTTAAAGCAGGTGTTAACAGCGTTGTTTACTACAGCTATCACTTAAATCCAGAATGCATCCTCATCCATCTCCCCTGGATTATTCTCTGTTCGCTTTTTGTGTCTTTTGTTTGCAATTTAACTCCATTCTAATGTCTCCTTTTTATTGGCTTGTTTCTGAATGGTGCTAGATAAATAACTCTGTTACTGATCTAAACAGTCTGTGTACTCTCTACTGCATTGACAGTATAAAATCCCCCCCGAGATTCATTTAAACTAGGTTGGACTAATTTATCTTATTTGCTCATCAGCAACATTTCTTTGAAGCACTTCAGAATTTTCCAAGACATCTGGTGGAAAGTCAAGAAAAGAACAGCAGATGAATGATTGGCCGAGTATTTGTCATCATTTTGTTTCTAATTTATTGTGAAATATACTTTGTTTTGCAGTCACATTTTCCACAAACTAGATATTTAATCAAAGCAAAATGAATATTACTTAAACTATCCAAGCGTAAATGTGCCCTTTTTAGCATAAGCTGTTTTTCAACACGTCGCTACCTCCGCCAAGGAGATTATGTGATCGGGTAGCAGGGTGATACAAAAACTACAAACACTTTTAAACTACAAAAACTACAAAACTACAAACACATAAACATTTCTGTTTAGATAAATGCTTCAGGATCCCCGTTCTCTGACACGCCTGCTTTTACAGCCTGCTTGTTCGCCAGGCTCGAGAAGTGGCCATGCTCCATTTACAAAAGAAGGTAACCCTTGTGTGTTTGTGTGTGTGCGTGTGCGTGTGAAGGGTGTTTCCACATCTGGAGTCTGAGCTGTGTTTTCCTTTGGGCCAATTCCCATACCCATGATATGTTTCTCCTCTAGACTCCCCTCCTCCTGCACAAGCCGCCGTTTCCTGTAGGAGGGAGACCGAGCGCCGGCCTTCCATGTATCAGGACACGTGATCTGGATTCCAAGCTGCTGCGCGTGTTAGCGAGTTCAGGTTCTGGTATGTAGCTTAGAAAACAAAGCTGGGTCATTGTGATCGAAATCTAATAAACTCAGTGATGAGCAAAAAGAAGAAGATGGAGAGAGAGAGAGCCGAGCAGTTCACTTCTATGCATGATTTAAACACTCTCATGCACACACACACATAAAGTTGAGGTCATGGAAAATGTTCAAAGCAGCCCCTTTGGCTCTGAGGATGTTGGACACTTTAGTTTGTTAGTCACAGATGGGCTGGAATCCTGCTGAAACCTGTAGAAACCTCCGGTGAGGACATGAATAATAGATGGGTCTCCTGAAATGAATCTGGGATACCAGTAGAGCGCAGTCTGTCCGTCTCTCAGAGCAGAACCAGCAAAGGATTCGTGACATTTGGCAAATTAAAAGGGAGGCACGGCACCCTGTTTTTTTCTCCAGCTGATTCAAGTGGATTGTTGCTATGGCGAGGGCATGTAGGGATTCCTGCTGTGGCAAGATCGCAGAAGTGTCAATCAGCTAAATCAAATGGAGCTAAACACATAATGAGATCACAGCAGGGCGTTTAAAGGTTTCCACACAGACAGCAGTGGTGAAAGCGAATGACACTCCAGCCTTCATTACAGCAGGCTGCCTTATGGCGCCATAAATCACGCCTGCGTTTTGCTTTCATTGTTGCCGTGAGCAGGAGCGCGTGGACACGCTCCATTATATGGCGGATGTGTCGTCAATGATGATATCTTGATGTGAGGGCTGACATTATCGAGCATGTCTCTCATTGCAAAAACCAATAAAAGGAGCCATCAAGTCCCTGCATGCATTGTGCACGAGAAGAGACAGCGCGGCGTGTGTCGTGCAGTGTCAGTCATTTCCTCCCGTGATAACTGAGGCAGGCGAAAGATAAAGGCCAACGATCTCTTTCTTCATATAAATAAATGAAATCGTGATTATCCACAGCTGATGAGGACTCACCACAGCAGCGACGCAACATCTGCATCCGACACACAGAAACCCCAGCAGGGCGTCTCTGTCATCGGTTAGTGCACAGTGCAGACGACCAATGGAGCCTATCCACCTCCAAGGGACCGCTCTGTGTTTGGTGCATACGTGTGTGTGTGTGTGTGTGTGTGTGTGAGATGCATCATTGATCTAGCAGCCCAATCAATGCTTCTCTCTTGTGGATGCCACATTAGAGCCAGCAGGAATCCCATTCCCATAATGCACAACCAGCCCCTCATTAGCACAGAAAGCATTGATTTATAGACTGTAAACACACTGGCTCCAATACACGCTTCATGACAAATAGCATAATGGATGTTACGAGAGAAAAAAGAATCAGCAATATCCATTTGATCAGCTCGATCTGTCGATTATACACACGGAGATTCATGAAAAGGAAATTCAACAACGGAGCAGTGTCCTCTCCTTTTCATACGGACTTGAGTCTTTCTGCAAAACAAAATAACTTCATGTATGACAGTAGATTTCAATGCATCCTGTCTTTACAACTGATAATAATGTACATATATGCATAAAGGGAACGATGAAACATTTTGGGTAGATTCTTTTTCTTGGTTGTGTAACTTAAGAAATACGAAACTAGTTTAGTTTTGTTTCATTTAAAGTCTTAAAGAGCTCGTTTGTCTCTGTAGAATAATAGAAGAAGAAAATTGACAACTTATGAGCGTGCATGTATGAGTAAATTCATCGAAATCGTTTAACATTTAATATCTAAACACTCTTTTCATGCCACAGCGCAGCGTCTGAGCACGGCGAGGCAACTTTACTCTCACAAATCTTTATCGCCGTTTCTCAAGCAAGACTGAACGGGAAAGAAGAGGTGAGGGGTTACATTCCTAAACTATGCCTCAGCTTGGGTCTGACAGAGTTCATCTTGAGCCAGTATTTAGGTCAGAGAGGTGCCTCTGCTCCCCCCCCCCCCCCCCTCACTCTCTCTCCAGCTCTTCCCTCCGTTCCAGCGCTCCAGCCATGGATTGTCCAACCTTCGTCGGCCTCCATGAAATGTGGGCTCACAGCCAGCAGCCAAAAACAACAGGGAGAACTCAGGCCGAGCAGCTCGTCTACTTCTGTCCGAGACCTCCCTCCCAAATCTCTCTCTCTCTAAGCAGAACACACCGGAAGAGAAAGGGAACACAGCCGAAGGGGAATGAGAGAAGCACTCGTCCACCAGACACGGCACTGACACGTTCAAGCCGTTTTCTACTTTAAGGAATTTATTTCACAGGAGATCAACAGAGCGAACCACCGGGTCTGGTTTTGACTCATTCCAGTCGAATCCGCCCTCAATACTTCTGAATCTATTCATTTATGTCTTTGTACATATCGAATCAGGGTGAGTATCATTTCCTCTGTACCTCCGCCTCCAGAGATGAGACAACAGCAAGGAAAATCTCCACTGAAGAACACATGAAATCACCATAACGACGCATTCTGAGTGTTGACTGGCGACGTCCTTGGAATAGCGAGGCCAGAGTAAGACTCATTTGAGGGTGTCATGATAACATGGGCGTTCTGCGGGTGGTCTCAGATACCGGCTGAGGGGCCAGATCTGATTTTAAACCCGCAGGAACGAAAGAGGCCCTTAATAAAGACCGGTTTGTAAAGGGCTCTCTGGTATTCTTCACTCTTCTCCTCTAAATCTGATGCAGTGTGAAAGGAATGCGCCAGTGGAGAGGACGATGATGTCACCCCCGTCTAGGGACTTAACACTCACCATCCCAGTTTCAGAAAGCTGAAAACAAGAAACAAAAGAAAGAAACGGGGACAGAAAGAACCGAAAAGAAAAGAATGGAGGAAAAGAAAGAGGAAAAAAGAGAAAGAAAGAAAGCAAGAGGCTAAAATAAAGTCACAGTCTGGGCAGAGCCACATCTGGCAGCAGTTAAAGCGTCACTTGAGAGCATAAACTGCTCTAAACACAGCACCGCCCTCCTCCCCTACCCCGGAGTATGTTGACCAAAGTGTCTCTTGTCCCCACCAGGTGACCGTGTCAGTCCCATACAGGACTGTCCTGCCTTTGTCCCGCCCAAACGCGTCTACTTCCTGCATAAAATACTGATGTTGTCATTCCTGTCAACAGACTGCACATTTTACCCTCTAATTCCTTGTCTTATCATTTTATCTCAAAAGTCTTTACTCTTTTTTTCTCCCACCTTTCTGTCCCTTCCCTGCCACCCTGCTCTGTCCTGGCCATTTTCTTCCACTGCCAGGAAAAGAGTGGGGGGTTAGAGGAAGGGAGAGGGGGGGGGGCACTCCAGGCTCAGGCCAGGAGACTGAGCAGCTCCGTTTCCCTGCCCTTCGCTTCGTCTCTGAGTTCAGTGTCAGGGCTAATGGCTGAGTCGTGTTTTTTGCCTCATTCATCCCCACAGCTCACTGAGAATCCGTGAAACATTTACCGTTGTCTATGTCCAGTCTCTGGAGACCTGTTTGCTGTTTTAATGCAGATAAATAGAGCTGCACAAAGACGGGAGATTGGAAGCAAAAGGCCTTTTTTTCCATTTAAAATGTAAAGTCAAGAGGCCACCAGTGCCACCAAAGAAATCTAGTCTGTGTAAAAAAGTTTTCCTCTTCTATTTTGTGTTTTTATTTAATTAGCTGAATAAATACCACAAGTTGTATTTGAAAGCGACAAAAATGTGCACCGGAGAACTCGTCGAATAACCCACTTGAGAGTTCACCTGTGTAAATGAGCCCATTTATCAAGGATGTCTGCTTTACGCGTAAGAATTTAAGAATTACTGCTGGAACGACGCCAGCAGTTAATCGCTCGTCCCAATTCTCCACAACAGTCTGCTTTCAGACTCAGCCAGGTCTCGAGGTGCGTTCAATACGAGCACAGGACGGAATCTGGAGGAAGCAGACACACGGCTTGTCGTCAGTGCGTCTTCCCTTTCTCCTTTTCCTGATTCAAACCCACTCGTAGCCCACTTTTAGCACGCAGGCGTAAGGTAGCGTGTGACATTATCTTCCAGACACAGACCTTTTGAGTGTCGTGCTCGGCTGTTTGCTTGTGTTTATCCGTGTGTGTGACGCCTTTGAGCGCAGAGCGCCGCTAATGATAAGACACAAGTCGAGCTTGGAAAGGCTAAATGAGGACTGCTTTTATGCCAAGCCGAGAGTGAAGAGAACGCACTGCGGGGACATGAAAAGCAACGCACACCCCTCCGTTTTCCTTTCAACACCCTCACCAAAGCTTTACCCCCCCCCCCCCCCCCCCCCCCAATCTCCTCTGCTATAATTGCATGACTGTCGCTCTGTCTCCTTTCTGTTTTACATCGCTCTGTCTCACTGCCCTCCGCTGTCCCTGTGCTGGATCCATGGCCGGATGCTGGACTCCAGTACCGTAATTGCTGAACTATTATGCGCACCTGTGAAAAAGCCGCACCCACTGAATTAAAAAATATATATATTTTGTACTAAAATAAGCCGCACATATTCGTAAGCCGCAAGTGCATTGAGACAAATGATATTTAACGGAACACGGCTCGTAACGATATCCGCAGCAGGTCTCCAAGGTGAACAGCCTCTGGCATGTTAGAATAAGGGAAGTCGGCAAATCAGATCCGTAACTTCGGGATAAGGATTGGCTCTAAGGGCTGGGTCGGTCGGGCTGGGGTGCGAAGCGGGGCTGGGCTCGAGCCGCGGCTGGGGGAGCAGTCGCCCCGTCGCCCTCCCCTCTCCGCCCGTCGGAGGCTGCGCGGCGCGCGCGCCCGCCTGGCCGGGTGTCCCCGTCCCCCTTGCCCCCGTCCCCCTCATCCTCCGTCCGCGGGAGCGTGGTGCGGCAGGGGTGGGGACGCCCGGGAGGTCGAGGGGGTGGGTTCCTTCCCCGCTACGCGGCGCGTCCGACGCCGCGTAGCGGATGGCGGACAGGCGGCGGGGACCGGGTACGGCGGTCCGGCGGCGGCGACTCTGGACGAGCGCCGGGCCCTTCTCGCAGATCTCCCCAGCTACGCGCAAGCGGGGCTTTCCCTCCGGGCGGGCGGGCGTTAATTTTGTAACGAAAATAAATAGTCTTTAACGAAACACGGCTCGTAAAGAAAGTGGGAAAATATACGTAAATTTGCCGCGTCGTTGCATAAACCGCAAGGTTCAAAATATTGGAAAAAAGTAGCGGCTTGTACACCGAGAATTACGGTAATTAGAGCAGGCCTGCAGAGGACACGGTGTCCCTTCATGCCCCCCCCACACCTGGGCAGATATTTTTAGCCCACCTTGTATGCAAGAGAACAGGCATCAACATGGCAATGTGGCAGGCTGCTTGGAAGCATGCGGCTCAGTCAGCCAGGCTACCTTTCTCTGCCCTACTATGGGGAAGTCAATACAGACCCTACTCTGCTCTGACAACGTACCCCCCCCCCCCTTCACTCCCCTGTTGTCTTCAGCTAATTCGATCAAAATTGTTTTAAATGTGAATTTGTGCTCTTAATCATTAGCAATGACACTTTTTGAAATGTTATGTCTTTCCTTGAGTAGAAAGAGGAGGAATAATTTTAAACCATGACTTGACGTAACAACACGAGATTTCAGCCAGCGATGATCAGCGGGTAGAATCATGCAATGAATGGATTTAGCATATTCATAAAGAATAAGAAATAATCAAAACGTCTGGCAGACAACGACGCCGTCTATGCAAGAGGAGGATGAGGTCAGCAGATGATGCGTTCAGTGACAGGATCTTTGTCATTCATTAGAGTAGCTCACGAGAGCGCAGGATAAAAAAAACTTCAACTCATTGAGAAATGTCATCGTCACGCCGAACCGATCAGAGAAGGGAATGTCATTCCCTTGCCTCCAGATTTCCGGCTTTAACTTCCAGTCTTCTTTTCTTTATCAGCTACAGGCCTGCCTGAGAGGAAAGAAGAGCTTGTTTGTCGTTTATTTGTTGGCCTCACTTCCTCTTGAAGGCTGCCTGTTTTAAGATCCAGCGACAGAGCAGATCGTGTCTGTGTCCTTCCACTCTGGCACCGTAGCCGGTGATACAATAACATCACATGCCATGAAGACGGAACTATAATCACTCCTCCCTGTTTATATGCTGGAGGTTGCTGCACAAGCTCCCAGGGCTGCAAACCCTTCAGACTTTATCTTGACCTGCTTTGCATTTGAATAACATTCCAACACGCCCACATCCAACCGTCCGTCCGTTAGCAAGATAACTCAAAAGGTTCCAGACGGATCGGGACGAAATCTTCAAGACATGTTGGGAATGTTACCAGGAACAGATGTTTAGATTTTGGTGATGATCCAGAAGAGATCCTGGATTATGGATCAGTTTGAAATGTTTGGTATCATTGCAGTAAATGGAACTTCAAAATGTGTTCCTCAGTATCTCGGTTGATTATTGACTGATGCTTATGGAGTTTGACACAGTCGTGTAGGGTGGGGGCCCCTATCTCACCACCGAATCTCATCCGGATCGGATCCAGAACTGAGTCAGTAAAAATATTTTATTTTAACATTGAAAACCCCATTTACTGATTACAAACACACATCAACTCCGATTCACGTTTACTTTTCATGGTTGGTGTATAAAGATACCAAGAGCAATCTAGAACGTCTGAGTTTAGTTTAATAGATGGACCATCTTGTGTATTTCTCACCTCAGAAAACATAGTCCTTCATAATAAATCAAGGGTTAGCATCCAGATTTTGTCTTTCCCTATGTATAACGATATCGACACGCCCTGTGGGCTCATCGGATCCACTCCTGTCATCGCTTTGCTCCAACTTGTTGACCTCCTTCACACAACACAGTGGAATGCAGCCAGACAGCAGCCCATGCATGACCGGGGGAATTACCTCCAGAATAGATTCTTCTAATGCCCCCCCCCCCCCATTAACATACACTGAACACACTCAGCTGTGTGTTCTATCTTCACCATACCTCACAGATCACCCTCAGCAGTCTAATAAAGGGAAGGACAACAGGGGGAGCTAAGAGAGGAGCCGGCCTTCACATTAGGATGGGAGTGATGAGACAATTGATTTATCCGTCGCTAAAGCATTTGAAAACCCATCCTCTAATTAGCGTGCAACTGTGGTGGTGGTCAACACGGGTGTAAACACAACGGCAGGTGTTAAACACAACGGCAGGTGTTAAACACAACGGCAGGTGTTAAACAGCTGTCTTCAGTCACCATCAACAGCCGCCCGTGTGTTTCTGCTTCTCAAAGCAATAGTTTGACATTTTTTTTAATTGCTTTTCTCACAGAGTTCAGAACATTAGATCCAGCCTTCCCTCTGTGATATAAGGTCAGCTAATAAGGTCAGCACATTATCTCCTCTGTGTTTATCTTTGTGCCCCCCCCCCCCCAGTACACACACAAACATCTGTTAAATGACCACCCAAACACAGTTTGCCGTTGGAGCAGCTGCCAGTCGGAGGAGCGTGTGGCAGCCTGTGTGGACGATGAGTGGACATCAAGCACAGCAGCAAGATGGGCTTTGAGATGCACACACACACACACACACACACACACACACACAAACACACACACACACACACACACACACACACACACACACACACAAACACGAGCCTTCCTTCTTTTCTTTTCACAGCTGTCTGTTGCTCTTTTGTTGCTCTGGTAAACTAAAAGCTCCACAATAAGACATTCGTGTTTCTGGTCCAGCCGGATTTATTTGTGTTTGTCTCAGCTCACACATTGAATTACTCGTTATTTCCTTTTTATTTGGTTTGTTTCGACTTTTCTATGTGCAATCATATTTCGATGAATAATTCCGTCTCTGTTTGGGGGGGTTGTCCTGGGGGCATTTATTTATTAAACTGTGAGTCTGACTGCCTCCAGAAGGAAGCGCGTAATTGCGCAGAGTGCCAACAACACGGGAACAATGGTTGCATGAGAAGAGAAATAGGTCCAGCTATAACACGCAGGATTCTGCATGTAAATGCGGGTTTTGCGACAGATGATGTTTTCCAGATGTTTCCCCCCCCTCCTGTGAACAAAGCTGTGTTGGTGTTACGCAGACGGACACCTTTGCGCGAAGATGTTGGCAGATGAAACGTTTAAAACCACCCGTTTGGATTACATTTTGACATTTAGAACCGTCTGAAGCAAACTTACCTCGGCGTTACAAACAGCGACGGCCAGCAGAAGCAGCGCGGCGACGCTCGGCGACATCTGGACGCCAGAAGAGGAAGAACAAAGTCGGGTTTAGCGATGGGGAGAGTTTCTCACCCCCATCCGGGCTGAGGAAACTTGAAAAGGGACTTTTCTGGCTCACCATTCTGGAGATGCAGGCGCTCCACTCGGGAATCCGCTGGACGCTGGTCGGGAGGCGAACCGGAGATCCGCGGATTCAAGAAATCTGAGGAGCGGAGAGGGAGAGACGCGTCGGGTCGTCGGGCTCTCCTCCTCCTCTCTCTCCGCCGTGGCCAATGAGAAGGTCTGGGCTCCTCCGAGGACGTTCACTGGGGAGTCGAGGGAGGAATAAAGTCTCCCACTCCTCCTCCCTGTTCGAGGCTCCCTGCTCGAGGCTCCCGTCGCTGCTGGCTGCATCACGCACGCCACGCCACGCAACGCACGCCATGCAACGCTCTGACCAGGCTGGTGGTGCAGATGATCTTTACAGAAAGGGACTTGTGTTTGTCAAATCTTTGTGGTAAACATGACCTGAAACAATGAAAGATAAACTAAACCAGATGTGTGATGACGTCATGTGAAGAAAGCAGACTTACACTTCCTCCTCCCACCCAAACACCAAACTCCATGTTATCCTCAAACACACACAAACACACAAAAAATGCTAATTTAATTTTCGAAGAGAAGCTTGACGTACTTTTTCCCCTGAATTCATTTGCACGCACAGACTCTCTCTCTCTCTCTCACACACACACACACACACACACACACTCACACACACACACACACACACACACACACACACACACACACTTACACATCTGTGAAACAAAGGGCATCTCAGAAAAGGGCACCGTTTTTACAGCATTGTTCTCACTGTGTCCTGCAAGCTGCTGCCTGGAGGTCAGACTTCTTGCTGCTACATGCTCCAAACAAAGAACATTTCCTCTCCAAGCATTCGTCTCTGCTACTGATTTACATTCATGCTCTGTGCATGTACGTGCAACAAGCCATACAGTATTCAGGAGGGGGAACAGCGGCATTAGCTTGTGTGATGTCTCTGTCTGCTTTCTGCCGGTGGGCTTTCCATGAAGTATCTCAAATATTCACCGTCATCCATCAACGCCTGAAAGGGTCAGAGAGTTGGTGCAGTCACTCAGAATGAAACTCACAAATACACAATATATAAACATCGCATTCATGCATATTTCCCTTTTGAGTTTTCTTGAAAAAAAATTCACAGTCCTTGTGTTCCCTTCTGCTGGAAGATAAATATATTTTTGACGTGCACACGGCGCGTTATAGTGCAGTTTATGTGTTTCTGCAGCAGCAATAAACTGGGAGGCATGTTTATAATACAAAACAATACATGCATATACATAACGTATATGTACCCAGAGAGAGAGAGAGAGAGCACTGCAGGTGAGCCTTGGAGCACAGGTGACCGGAATGAGCTGATTCCAGGAGGAGGATCTGGAGGACATGAGAAGTTAGTGTGTGGACAAGCACAGACCCGCCTCAAGCTGCGACATTTTGCTGTAAGGGGAGACAGGAATCCTAAAATGTGTTATTTGGGTCAGTGAAGCCTCAAAAACTAATACCGTACAAGCAGCTACATTCATTTCACTGACCTGGAAATATTTGGTGGAAGTATTTTTATACAGAAGGTCAATTATTATTATTATTATTATTACTATTATTATTATTATTATTATTATTACTATTACTATTATTATTATTATTGCTGTTGCCTCACAGCAAGAAGGTCACAGGTTAGAATCCGACTTGCAGCCTTTCTGTGAGGAGTCTGCGTGTTCTCCCCGTGCCGGCGTGGGTTCTCTCCAGGTTCCCCCCCCCCCCCCCCAACCAAAAACATGCAGCTTAGTTGAATTGGTTACACTAAATTGTCCATAGGTGGGAGGAAATCAGAAAACCCAAGCAGACACGGGGCAAACATGCAAACTCTGAGGCTGGATCAGAAATCAAATCCACAGTGATGTGTGTCCCCCAGAAGATAATAAGATACTTCCTAAGTGAGGCCAAGGAGCTGTCAACATGTTTTTATGTTGTTGTTGCATCATATATAACATGTAATAATGATGTGTATATTTAAATAAAATCTGATAAAAGATCTCTGGGAGATCCGAGTCGTGCTTTTGTACATAGTAATAAATACAAGGATACAGACTAAATCCTATCATAACTCCACTAAATATGATTGATTATTTTTTTAATTGACCCAAATAACTTTATTATCACACTTTAGAGATATTCACAACAATGTAAAAAAAAAAAATAGCGCTATCTGATTGTTAACAGTTAATAATCGTAACTTGTGACACGTTTTGTTTCTATAAACAGAGAGAATATTTATCACAACAATTATTGATCTCATATTTCTGTGTATGACACCGCAGCCTGCATATGTGTGAAGTGTTAAGATTAAGAGCTGGCCGGGTGCTCTCCAGAAACGGGCTGCATACAGGAAGTGATGATGATGATGATGATGATGATGATGATGATGATGATGATGATGATGACTCTGGTGAGCTAATTAAGGCCTGGTATGTAACACATGTTGTGAGCCAGTTGTTTGCTGAAGACAACGCAGTGCAGGGACTTTGCTCACTCGGTATTTGTATTGTTCTGTGAATCAATTTGTTTCTCCACTAAAGCAAATGAAGTGAAAACATTGCTCGGTTAGACATGAGAAATAAAGTTGCAGTACTTACACGCCAGACCTGAAAACAGAGCGCTTGGTAAAATGAGGGCGGGGCGCCCTTGAAAGCTGTTCGACCATGCTGTGCGTCATCAGGACTAAAAGGAAATCACTTTTGCAGATATTTTGTGTTGTATTATGCACCACTTTGCTGCTTTGCTTCGGTCGGCCGCCTCCGCTTTCAAATGCTAGAGATCTCTGTCTGCTTGCTCGGAAAAACCTCTGCGCTCTGGTTGGAACTAAAATACAGCTTTGAAATGCATTTAAGTGCTGGGATGCTGAACGGAAGGCTGGAACTGTGAAAACAAAAGGTCGTAAGAAGAAAGAGACAAAAAAAAAAGAGTCCAATTCATTACTAAATATTCTCTATATTCTCCTTTTTCTATAAAGGAAACGTTGCTTTTGGAATCATCTCAATTCTTGCTTTGCCACTGAGATCTGCACTTCTAATTGATGCCTGGTGAGAAGAAGCTCGAGTCAAGAATAATAAATCCCTTTACAACACTGCCCCTCAGTGGGGATTTAGTCTAATACCCTCAGCCGTTCCTCCTCCTGTACCTGTGTTTCATGAAAGTACAGCACTGAATGTTTTTCAGACTTCCTCTCCAAACATAGCTGCCTGAAGCCTAATGGTTTGTCTTCCTGGTCATCTTGAGTCTACAATAGTTTCCTTCCACTCGCCTCCAGCTCAGGTGAGTGGCGCTTTGGGACATTTACATTCAATCAGTGGATCTGCAGAGAAAGCCACCAGGTGGCTTCGTATACAGAGAGCAAGCCCATGGACGGCTGCTGCTGGGATACAAACTGGGACTTACTCAACCCCAGTGGTGTGATGATGAAAAGCCATGCAATGTGCAAAATAAAAGTGAAACACTTTTGTCCCTTTTTTTTTTTGTCCCAGATCACTTTGGTTCTTCCTCAGGTGCCCGACTCATCTACCAAATTTCATCAAATCCTCTCAAGTATTTTAAGTGATTCAGATTCGAAGAGCAGCTTTTCATAATTCAGTGATGTCATTCTGGATGGATAGAAGGGAAGGGGAGAAGATCAGTGTCAAACTTTTCCTTGTTACTTATGATAAATATTCAACTTGGAAATTTTTTTGTTTGCTTCGATTTGACTTTCTCCAGTAAATGCAAGGTTCCAATTCCCCGGTTACTTCACACTACTCTGAACCACAGAGTGTGTGTGTGCATGCATGTGTGTGTGTGTGTGTGTGCTTGAGAGACACTGACTGACAAACACTTCTTGACCACGTGTGACTCTTTATTTCATTGGTTCCATTCCAAAAGAAGATACTGCTACACATCTATCAGCAAAGAAGACTACAAGTTAGTAAAAAGTTGTTGTTGTTGTTGTTGTTTTCCTTTCCAAAGATTAATCACGTCTTCTTATAAACATTCAGGCAATGCAACAGTCTTAAAATACAAAAAAAATAGAAATACATTATCGCTGTACACAAGGACCAGCATCATACTTTGACCACAACACTGTTATGTGAATACGTGTGTTCAGGTAATTTGTTTTATTGAAAGCTCTCAGATTCCACAGCATTGGATTATGGTGGGGGGAGGGATGGCTGGGGCTCACAAAGGGGTCAAAGGTGAGTGTGTCTTGGTCATGTCCACCAACACGGTGAGGTGTGTGTGCATTCAAAGGCACATCCACGGGTTCAAGCTGCACTGTGCGAGCGTGTTCATGTATGTCTGCAACCAGTATCTTGCTAATACTTTATAACTTTTATTTGTGAGGTGGTGGGGCCTACAGAAAAAACACTGTGGGTTTTTTTTTTCTCTCTCCATACATCCCAGAGCAATATATGCACCTGCTTACGATCTTCCAAACATTTGAGAATTCACATTTACAGATAAGGCACAGCAAATGATGCAGGAGCTGTTGAGATAAGCAAGCCCGAGACGGTCAGAAGCTTTGTGATCACTTTAAGGCTAACCACACATTGCATTTTAATTCTTGCTGATGAGTCCCAATCCAATTAGTCATTATTTAGATAAATGCATGAGGCAGTGTGGGCACTTTCCCTTTACTCCCTTGTGTTTGTGAGGTTGGATCAACACCGAAATCATAATTAGAATTTGCATGAATCCTCTTCTAGACAGTAAAACAGCTGTTCTGCACATTATGCACACGATCAGACACGCAACAGGGCATTGTGTACGGGGGGGTCGCCCATAGTTGTTTGTTTCTGTCTGGATTGGACAGCATGTAATGAGTATTGTGTTTTCTTGTTAACGTTATATCGTCCCATAAAATCAAGTATAAAGATTTTGTCACAGTCGGTCAAGGAGGCCTGTTTTCATTGATGAGCGCGGTTTCTTTTATTGTCTCAGGTCCAACAATGCTACGTATGTGCTGATGCGGCGTGATCTTTATCGCCCGGACGCTTGTTTGTACAGCACCAATAGAGAGGATTTGGCCCGAGGTCGCTGTTATAGTTCATTCTCTAGTCTGGGTCAGAATGGGCCCTGCTCGCTACAACGGACAGCCAGTCACATTTCTACCTCAAGCCTCCAAAACATAAATGTAAAATGCAGAGAATCACAATGAAAAAGACATTCAAGGCGTTGTGGTCTGGTTTTAGTTTGTTTTTCCTCACTCACTCAGCTCTGGCTGTGCTACATGATATATTTATATATATATATAAACATGAAATGCTCTGAAATTGATGCACATCTCTCTTCATTGAAAGAATCCCGTGTAACTTGAAGCATAGACGAGGTCTTAAGAGGGTAGCGCAGTTTAAAACCTCTGAATGTGCAAAAAAGGCACGCTCTTCTCAACCTGAAAATGGACTTCTTCCTCCAAAGAGCTTCATACCTTTAAATGTACGGGCACTTAGTTGTGTGATTTGTGCATGTGTGCAGCCGCTCACATGCACCGCATTCTGCTTTTACAGCAGTTTACATGGGAATAAAAGTTGGTGCCTAGCTACAGCAAATGTACTAATTGGCAGAAACACAAGAATATTGTACCCCCCCCCCCCCCCGTGCCGTCAGCCCCATGTAAAAGACCTAACCCTCCATTTAAACTCTTTCAGTAGAAAAAGATGCTTCTAAAAATCGACATCGATTTTCATCAAGTATAAACATTTACCTCTACCGGTACATGTGTCCTTTCCACATTTTTTGAAAAATATATGAACACGATACAAAATAAATCCTGTACTCCTCCCCTCTTTAACCAGTACTTTTTATATTCCACACATTATGTAGCATAATTGTTTTAAGCTTTTAAATCTGTCCCTGTTGACTTTTCATCCCTTGGTTTTTGACCTTTCTGTTTGAGAGTTGTCTTGAGTTAGAAGCGTGTGTGTGTGTGTGTGTGTGTGTGTGTGTGTGCTCTGTAGATGTGTGTGTTCTTGCTCAGGTTCATACAGTGAGATCGTCTGACCTGGCCCTGCTGCTGGCTTTGCTCATTCGGCTCAGTGGTCTGGTGTCTTCTATCGTATCCATGGCCTCCATTCCTGCCTGTGGTGTAGCGGTGCCCTCCCTGTTCAACACCTCTTCTACCTCCTCATCCTCATCCGCAACCCCCTCCAGCTTCTCTGCTTCCACTTCTGCCGGCTGCACCTCCTCAGCCTCCTCCTCGCACAATGTCACCCCCTCTGTCTCAGTGGTCTGGGCATAAGAGGGCAGAGTCTCATCGTACACCTGAGAGAGGTCCTCCATTGGAAGCACCTCATCCATCTTTTCCTCTAGCCCATGAAAGGGTGGGGCTCCTTTCCCAGCCTCCATGCCCACCTCAGCGAGCGGGTAGAGGTGAGTAATGGGGGGAGCTTTCTCCTCCTCCAGTAGCCTGTAACCCCTTGCCCTCTGCAGGGAGGGCACGGCCAGGGAAGGCAGGCTCTTCCCTTGTGGCGGTAGAGGTGCGGTGGCCTCTCCTTGGGCCGGGGCTGGCGCTGGCTTGCGAAAGACAAAGCGGATCTTCTTCAGGCCCAGGTGGCTGATCTCCACAAAGTTGAGAAAGAGAGAGACACAGGCCACAGCCAGCATGAAGATGATGAAGACAGTCTTCTCTGTGGGGCGAGACACAAAGCAGTCCACGGTGTTGGGGCAGGGCCAGCGGCTGCATTTGTACAGCGGCAGGATGCGGAAGCCATACAGGAAGTACTGGCCCACCACGAAGCCCACCTCAAACAGTGTCTTGAAGATGATGTGGCAGATGTAGGTCCTTAACAAGGTGCCCTCCAGTCTGAACTTCTTGCTTCCCTTCGTGCTCGTCTCCTTGGTGGTGCGGACGCTTCCCTGGTCGGGTGCCAGAGGGAGACGCTCCTCGCTCAGCTCCTGCTGCCGGCTGAGCTCTGCCTCCTCACGCTCCTTACGCTTCTCCTCCATGTGAACATGGTGCACAGCATGGCCCACGTACACCAAAGACGGCGTGGACACAAAGATGATTTGCAGCACCCAAAGACGGATGTGGGAGATGGGAAAGGCCTCGTCGTAGCACACATTCTCGCATCCAGGCTGCTGCGTGTTGCACACGTAGTCAGACTGCTCATCGCCCCACACAAATTCCGCCGCTGTGCCGAGGATGAGGATACGGAAAATGAAGAGCACCGTGAGCCACACCCGGCCGATCACCGTAGAGTGCTCGTTAACTTCCTCTAAAATGTTACCCAGAAAGCTCCAGTCACCCATGATCGGTCCGTAGCACTACAAAATGAACGGTGGGGTAGGAATGGACATGGAAGGTGTAGATAGACAGGAAGGGTGGGGTAGGCAGGGACAGACAGGGGGGGGGGGGGGTGCCAAATGTAAGAAATTTAAAATGGCTAAACTCAAAAAGTCACAATTTGCATGTTCAAAACCGTAATAATTGAAAACATCTAAAGAGGGACATCAAGTCTGTTACAGCAAGATTCAAAATCATGAGTCAATTATGAAATTACATTTATTAACAATTAGTTGATTTAGCCTTTTAGAAGTCTCCTTCTCAATGTGAACAACATAAAACATGCATAAAACGTTAAAAGTAGTTCAAACTCTAGCTCTTTGCAAAATACCAAACAGCAACTTTGGATTAAAATTCCTTCAACGAGGTGACGATTTGGTAGATCGTCCCTCTTCTGTAAAGCATGATGGAGGCTAAAAGTAATCAAATGGACAACTTGCCACAGCTGCGGCTCCGGCGAGGTTGAGTCCTGTCCCGTTCTCTCGGCACCCTGCAGGGAAAAGTGAACTTTGTTCTGCCCTCCACCCCGCCTAAAGCCCCGTCCTTGTCGCCCCACTGAGCAGATGTGAATGAATCCGCTCTGATGGTTGGTTTTTAGTTTGCTGCAATATTTAAGCTTGGAGCCAGACGGCCTTTATTTGCTGGGCGACGTGTGGTGACGCAGGAGACAATAGGATCAACAGAGCCAGAGCGAGGATGTATGGGAGCAGGCCTCAGGCTCCCACACCAACATGGACGCTGCACCGCCGGGGCACCGAGTGCACTCCAGAGCTCCATGCATGCAACTTCCTCACACATACTGTACGTCCTCTATGTGGAAGCACACAGCAGCATGTGTCCCCTCCAGCTGCCGTGTCCGCCATTAGAGCCATGAATGACAAACTAACGCTAAGTTTATGTCCTCACACTGACCTCATACTGTGAAAAAACTCTCATGTTAAAAGAAATGTTACATTTTCTGATTTTGGTGGCAGTGGTTTAATTCTAATTGTATTTAATTCTCTGAAATGCTGCTTCTGCAGTTCTGTTCAGCGTATTCGTTTGTCAGCTCGTCAATAAATGGGTAATGGATGATTATGTATTATTCTTCCTTTTCAATACTGCACATGCTGGCTCAGTAACTAGAATAGTGGTTTACTATTAGAACTGGATTTAAAGAGCGATTCAATTAAAGGATTGCACAAAAACGTTATTAATTTTTTCAATTTGCGCAACTCCGTTCCTTTCGAACAATCTAATTTCAGAATGTTATTATTTTTCCATGATGTCACAACTATAAAACGAACAGAAACCAGTATTGGTTTAATCTATTAGAAAAAATAAAATATAGTAATAATTCACAGAAACGTGCTTTTTTCGAATACTTTTTGGCAAACAACTTCAAACAGGATAATATCCAGTAACCATGTACAACATATTTGATGTATTTCTCAGCTGGTCAGGTGAGGTGATCTCATGTTGCATCTTATTAATGGTCATATCCATCAATCACTGACCAACACTCGTTACTCCTTTTTTGGATATGTTTCCACTCTACTCATCATGTTACAGCCAACCCTCGCTGTCTCTCAACCAATAGCATTCGCTGACCTGGATGACATCACAGGGGGTCGAGCGGCCTCCACACTGAACACAGATTTTCACAGATGTGTGAGACGCTACTGTATCTTTCTGTTTTAAACATCCCATAATCACTCATTCTCCCCTGGATGGCCCATGTGATCTGCCCCTGGTGTTGGGAGGATAGAAGCTCAGGGCAGGCATCAGGCTTGGGGGGACCAGGGGACTCCCTTTAAAGAGCTATGTGTTTGGTATAGTTGCATGCTAAGCCCTAGCCAGGGCTCATGAATGGCACTAGGATTTCACACAAAGACATGATGTCATGATGCAGGGTGCGGGCCCTATTAAGCATGTGCAGTGAGGCGTGGGGCCAGATTAGACTTTAGGAGCAGGACACCAACTGGCCGTTAATCAGAATGCTAACGCGATAACAAACATATCGTACTGTGATCTGCCTATGGAGCGATGGTGCCACAGGCTTCCTGCTCCCTGGGCCTTTGAAAGACAGGAAGTCAGACTTTTGTATCAAATCATTGTGCTTTGATTTATCACATGAATTTTAATGTTAAATCTCGCCGACTTCGGCAGGGATTTGATCCTCCAGCTCAAATCTCGCTGAGAAAAACGCTTGCCAGGACAGCAAGAAGGTCACAGGTTTAAATCCGACTCGCGGCCTTTCTGTGAGGAGTTTGCATGTTCTCCCCGTGTCTGCGGGGGTTCTCTCTGGGTTCTCCGACTTCCTCCCACCACCAAAAACATGCAAATTGGTTACACTAAATTGCCCACACAGTGTATGTGTGTGTGAATTATTGTCTGTCTGTGTGCGGCCCTGCGATGAACTGGCGGCTTGTCCAGGGTGTAACCCCGCCTCTCGCCCGTTGACTGCTGGGATTGGCTCCAGGACGACCCGCGACCCGGTTACAAACAAAGCGGTTCGGATGATGAATTCATGAATGGATTGTTTTACACACCTATAAATAGCTAGAATGTAATTTATCAGTTGGATGCTAATACTGTATTGGGATTTATTGGGATGCTATTGAATGTTAGCATTGTCATCCCAACTTGATAGACTCAATAAACAATCCAGTTTACTTCCCACACATCTCTTCAAATAGGTATTCACACACTTGTAGGCATATATTTATAGTTTGTATATATAAACGAACGAATGCTGAGATCACATTGCAAACTAGGTTTGCAACAACCCTGACACCAACCGGCTACAGCAACCTCCAAGGGTCCAGATCAAATCCCCAACAGGTTCACACGATGAGAAAGCACATTCCAGAAGAGGGCAGCACAGGCTGCAGTAGCTTGCTGTACACACTGTATTTAGCTGATTCAGCTTTTATAGCAATATAGTGTAAATATCAGGGAAAGCCATAACAAGTTACTTCAAAAGCATTTTTCTTTTTTTAATTCTACTTCATTCACCACCATTAAGCTCTGTGACTTCGGATAGTTTTCAAGTTCAGTTTAATGTCTGGAGGTCTGAAGGATCACATGTATCCTCAGTAGAATAAAAAAAAGAGAGAAAACAGCCCTCCATGAAAAATAACATGACAGAAACCACACAGTTACAAACCCCGTATAAAAATCTCTGCAGCAAAGCTCTAATAACAAAGAAAAGGAATACATTAAGGAAAATAATTAAAGTTCTGGAGTGGCTGAGACAGTCCGGTCTGAATCCCTGGTGGTTCAGCACTAAAGCGGTGCAGAGTGACACCACAATGTTCTCAGAGACAGGTCTCCAGTTTCCATAACCTCATTGCCTTATTAAATTAAATGCGGAGAAATTGCCCTTTCAGGGATCAATAAATTGTTGAATCTGAATCATTTAAAGCTATCATATCATGTTCACCCACACCTTTGTTCAGTTAAAGTTTGAAGACCATCAGCTCTTTACTTCAAATAGTATCTATTATTATTTATTTGTATTTATTTGTGCAGCCTTTCTTCTCGGTCGTTTTCGTCGCTCGCTCTTTGAAGCTTCGCAGGAATTGCTTGTGTCCCACATGCCATCGTCTCACATGCTCAGAAGGAAGGCATTCACAGCAGGTTCATAGGGACGCCATCAGCATCACCTGCCCCAACAGTTGCAGCATGACCTGAGGGCAACACTGAGTCCGGTGACATAGCAGAACGCGAAGACCTCAATGGCGTCGGGCTTATGTCTGCAGACAGAGACACGTTGTCCCGGGACACGCACAAGTCCATATATATTTGTGCCTAATTGTGCGAGTCCCACCATTTCTCTTACTTTCTAGAATGCAGATTTGGGGCATCAAGGTGCCAGAAGCTCAGCAGCAGCGTTCTGTGCTGTGCTAACTTCCTCTAACATTCTCCTGCAGCAGTTTCTCATTTCCTCTGAGAACCCGGTGGTTTCTTTCCTGCGTTGGTGAGAAGGTTTGCGAGCGTTCACGAAGTTTATTGAGCAAACAGCAATGACGCCGCAGCCACTCGATGTGAGAGCAGCTCCCAGAATCCGCATTACGGAGGCTTAAATTCACAATCAAAGAGGCTCCACGTCTGTTCCCAGGCCATAGTATTGTGTTCTTGAGGGCTGAATTCTTGTCATCCCGCTGGACTGGGGTTCTGCCATTGAATTTGGACCGACCCACTGTCCCTCTTGTGTTCAGCCGCGCACGCGGACAGTAGTCTCATGGGACGAGGTCATTAATAGTTTGGACGTGTGAAACCAGGCCTTTTGAGCAAACTTTACTGCAGGAACTAACACATAAAAACACTCACGTACATTACACTTTCAGACGTGGTAAAGAAGTTTGGGGCTTTTTGTGAATATTTTTCACCGGCTATTGTATGACAGTTTGTTGGAGAGTTAAATGCAGATTGTTGTAAAGATTATAAAACAGCAGCGTGTTAAACGGTGAGAATATTACTACCTGCATTCCTGTTATAGCAAATCAAATCCCCCCCCCCCTGCCTGTGAGGGCTGCACTCAAACATGAATGAATGTTTGTTTGTTTGTTTACTGTCTTTAAATGTTTTTCATCCGATTATGAGGTAGATCCAGATGGATCTGGATTACTCTTTAATTTTTTTAAACACAGGTTCACTTATATTTTACCAATATCACTAATAATAATAATATCACTAATATTAATAATAAACAGCAAGCCATTGATACCTCATGAGGATTCAATGTGAAGTTGATGTGAATTCTCTGATGCTTCTTCGTCATAGAGGGTTTTAACGTCACCAGCAGTATTCTGGCTTGTAATTAAATTCCTCTGTGGTTTCACAGGACCAGATCCGGCATTGGGAAAACAAGTATGCTCAGGTTCAAGGCGTCTGGATTGGATGGGGAGAGAGAGTGAGAGAGAGAGAGAGAAAGGGGTGAGAGAACAGACGTGAATTGTTCTCGCCGTTGAAGAAGGAAGTGGAAGGGCAGCTTCCTCTTTGCGTAACGCCGGGCACCACAAGAGGGAGAGGAGAATAAATGTTCTCACAATAAAGAAGGGGTGGGTGGAAGGCGAGCAGGAGGCGGCGATGGAGGGGGGATGTCGGTGTGTGTGCCTGGATCTGAGATGTTAGCCGAGAGAGCAAACCTCCTCTGTTAGACTCATGAACTTCGCTATTGTTCTGTGTTTCTTTGTGTTGTGTTGTCACTTTCCCACGGCTTGCCTCATTAACTGATAATTTCCTTCATGCTTCCCATAAAGACCCACGTCGTTATGACACTTTTTCCTTTTCCATTATTTGGACATTTGGGCTAGAGTTGATGACCTCGTCATCTCCGCGTCTTCTAAGAGAAGCTAGACGGCCCCGCCCACCTCGACGTTTCCTAACGGGCTCCATGGCCCTGGAGGAAATCACGACGCAGTGTTAAAGTCGGTGAAATTTTGTTTCTCACAATAAAAATGAATAAAAAAATCTAATTCCAGAAACTGTGGATGTTTAAGGGGAAAAATGCCTTTTAATGAACAAAAGGGTTAAGGTTAGAGTTCGGGCTGATGAAGCCAGACAATCGATCGGTAGGTGGTTGACTGTGATGAATCAAGCAAAAAATAATCAACTGGACTCGTTTAAGTTTGGTTGAAGACGTTTCATCCTGCAGGCATCTCCGGTTCTAAATGACTGGTAGAGCGTCCAGATACTTAAACTCCCGTTGGAGCCGAAAACAACAAACAACCGAACTGCAGAAGCCTCTTTGACGAGAGGAGAAGCATCTTCAACCAAACTCGACCTGGATGATGGAGAACCTACACAGACTGAAATTAGTGACTTTACATCACATGTGGCTAAAATCGGAGCTCGAGATTTCAGGCTCTTTAAAAATGATCAACTCTTTGATTCGTTGGCTCTCCTGGTCCTGGACAGTTAGCACTTGTTGGATTTATAAATAGCATTAGAGGAACTGCATGGTTTGGATGAAAGCACATGAAGGGCGGCAGCGGTCCCAGAGAAGCCAGTGTAAGACGGAACACTGAAGGGCCGCTCGTCAGGCTGGAAGCAGAGTTCAGAGAGGGTCGCACCCTCTCCGTCCCAAGAGAGGGAACGTACAGAATAATATCACTTTCTTCCAGGTCCCTTCAGCCAGCCAGCCAGCCTCCCAGGACAATGTTATCTACGGATAGGAGTGCCGGCGCACATGGTTGACCATCGACCGGCAGCCTCCCGCAAGAGTTTCTCACACACTTTCAGTTAGTAAGCGAAAAGAAATGAGAATTTAATGTTTCCTCGTGACGCCGAGTCACTTTAACAATGATCAGGACAAGCAGGAAGTCATAAAGCATTGCCACGGTCGAGTTTATACGAGGGAACATGCCAAGCCCGGCGCACAAATATCCATCGGTGATTGTATTTAAATGATCAGGTCAGCTATCAGACCGACTCTTGTTTTTTATTTATTTGATGTAAAATAAATTCACTCGAAGGTTGGAGAGCCAGGAAGAGTCTGACGAAAGCCTTTTCCTCACCTTTGGCTGATGACCCCCGGGTCATATGTCTCCAGAAATGAATGAACAATGTCATCGTAGTTTGTTTTCAGGGATGTAAGTCGAGGGCACGCACACTCCGCGTCTGTCTTCAGTCGTCACGCACACATTAAGCATCGTCAGTGCACACACTTTATCTTTTGTCACACATGCATGCAAGGATGTGCACATCACCCGTCTGTACTCGTGGGTCCTGGGAGAGGGGTCTTGTAGATACCCCTCTTCCTGCATTTGTTCGGCAGCTTTCTATCCATCGCTGGGACGCTGTGAGTCTCCAGTCGTAAACAAAAAACAGGCATTAAACGGCATGTTTCCTCTGGCACTCTCCACATCTTGATAACGAGGTTCTCAATAGGGCGGAGGAGGAACCGACAAAGGTCTGCTGTACGGGCTTTGTTTGCTTTCATTGTGATAGAACGTCAGCTGCGACTTTTGCACAAAGGAAGATACAGAAATCACATGAAAGAATTCGCTCACAGCAGAGATGCTGATCGAAGGGTTAAACCGGTCTGACTTGCTGCATATCTGAGGCAGAAGGGGAAACGATTTATTCAAATATCGCAGGGAAAGCACTGGAGGTACGTCGTCTTAAGAAGGCTCTGCTGTGTCCGAGCGAGGGATGACTGGCAGAGAGAGAGAGAGCAGCCATCAGCGTAGATGGTACGACGATCGGAAAGATATCCAGTCATCTCGGCCATGGGAGGAAAGTAGAGGAAGAAAGGAGAACGTAGCCACCAGGCTAACATTTCAAATGGCAGTGCACACCTTTCACCCCCCCCCCCCCCCCCCCCCATGCCCGATCCTCCCATTTCACACATTCCCATGTAGGGTAGTGAGTCTTTGGGGAATTGAGGGGTCGTGGTCGTCCATCCCTTCAGACGTCCCTCCAAGTGAAGCTTTTTCAGATGCAAAACCGAGTGGTGGGAGAAAAAGCCCAAACAGGCATTGAAAGATTGCTCACGGGCCGGTAAAAGAAGTGTAGGAATGGTATTTATCTTCACAAATAAATATGCAAAAATGTTTTTTTTACAAAATTCATATGAGTATCTGATTGATATAGATGCAAATAAATATGTAATTGGATTGCTGTAATACATGCTTTAGAAAAATCCCCATTTATGTGTTATTACACGCTATTCTCATCCCGTTGTAACAATAAACATTTATTATGATATGCAGTTTGTTTTATTTTGTTCTGTAAATAATGTTAGATAAATCGGACATTCTGAATATGAACTATATTCTATTTGTACTATATTTAGTAAAAGTTTTCAGAGGGGATTTCCAACTCATGGCCTCCCGTTTATAATTTGCATTTCACAGTGTGAAACTTTTTTTTTCCACCTTGGTCGAAGCTGTAAATGGAAACGACAATTTGCTGCCCTCTTCCCAGCTGCCACGCACAGACAGAGCTTATGGGAATACCGGATTAAAAGGACCCACAATAACACACGCGTGACCCACATATGTAACCATAACCGTCATCGGTGCTTTGTAGAAAGGATTCCAGCCGGCCAGAACAGCAGGAGTCTAAATCTGTTGGAAACATAAGGAGGATTGAACGACACACGTCGGTTTATCACAGCGCCTCATTGATGCCTGCGAGCATGTGGTTTAATAATAACCTGGTGCTAATGGGAATGATATTGAAGAAGGACTGCAAGGATATTAGACTCGCAGATCTTCCCTTTATCACAACAACCATTAAACGGCATAACTGTTTTAAAAACCCGATGATTTCTTCCACCTTGTCCGCCTGGTGGAAAGCGTTAGAAGTTACAAATTCTAAACTGGAACCCTGCATGTTCTCTCCAATCTGGAATAACCCTGACTTTCAGGCTAGCAATCAACCTTTCCATGTAGGTATGTGGGAACAGAAGGGAATCTCTCAACTCCATCATCTCTTTCATGACAATACGTTTATGTCATCTACAAAATTGTTCCAAAAATATGAACTCGGAAGCGGAAATTTCCTTTACTATCTTCAGGTAATGAATACAATTAAGAAAAGAATTCCAACGCTCCGGGGCCCGCCTCAGCCACCTGTATTTGTTATGGAAGTCACAAAGATTTCCCCGACAGTTAAAAAGACCCTTTCTAAGATTTATAAACTCCTCTCAAGCACAGATACGTTACTTCTTCCCATCTCAAAATGGGAGACGGATCTGTCACTAACCTTAGATCATGACTTTTGGACACAAATCTGTGAAAATGTATTTAAAATGACAAAACACAGAAATCTTCAACTCATCCAGTATAAGATCCTTCATAGAACACACATTACTCAATATATGATGAAGAAAATGGGCTTTTCTGAATCTGACATCTGCTCTCAATGCTCCCAAAATGCTGCTGACACTTATTTCCATGCCCTATGGTTGTGCTCACCCGTCCAGGATTTCTGGGTCGCAGTATCACATAGACTGTCGTCCATCTTAGATTGTACGTTCCCTTTATCTCCGATCACTTGTCTACTCGGTGACTTGGCAGAAATCGTTATTTCTAAGAAACATACGCACCCCACACTCGCAGCCCTCGCCATCGCCAAGAAAACAATCCTCGTTAACTGGAAAAATAAACAGTCTTTAAACATCAATCATTGGTTGAATCTCCTCATAGAACACATATCAATGGAGAAAATCTCTGCTTCCAAAAAAATAAATAAAAAACATTTGAAATATTTTACAGAAAGTTGGTCTCCTTTTATTAAATCATTAAATATAAATATTACAACCTGATTCTGCCTGCTAGCGAAAGCCACCACAACGATGTAAATGGTAATGCTGCTTGTTTCTGTTTTCTGTATCCAGGACCGAGTGGATCTCAGAAATACATCGTCGCCCAGCCATTCTAACTTTCTATGTTTCAGCTCCAGTCTCCAGCTCAATGTTCTTCACACAAGGATGGTTGATCTCCGGGGCTGTTGGCATGCTGGGCTAACTCTTCAGGGGCTGTCCCCGTGGCTTGATATGTGCAACCCGGCTCCTCGGGTCTCTGCTGGGTGGCGCATGCTTCTCGGGCGGCCGCCGGTGTTCCGCTAGGCTGCCATGCGGGCGTGCTGGCCTATGCGTTCGGGATGGCACTGAGCTGGCGCAGTCTGTCACTCCTCTGCTGGTAGTAGCGGCCGGGGTCCGGCTGGTGACCTGGCGTGGCCATGGCCCCCTCACCTCCCCTCCCTCCTCCCTGACCTCTCTCCTCCACCCTCCCCGTCCCCTGCTCGCCCTCTTCTCCTTGGTCTCGTCTCCTGTCCTGCCTCCCCCTTGCCCCTCTCCCCTCTCCTTCGCCTCCCTTCCTCTCCCCTCGTGGTCTCCCCCTTCCCCTCTCTCCCCGCATCTCCTCTTCCGGCATCCTGCCTCCCGCCGGGGCCTCGCGGCTCCCTCCTTCCTGGGGGCTTGATTATGGGGGATGGGTGGGATGCGTCGGGGGCGGCGCTCGATCCAGGCCCTGTGCATGGTTGGGCCCTCTGACACATGTGGGTGGGACGGGTGAGGCTGGGGACTATGGTCGGGCTCCCTCCTCCCCCCGCCTGGTTGGCTGGGGCCTCATGTGCTGCGCCTCTTAACTCACCACCTTAGCACAACACATTTGTAAATATACACATAGGGTACATGCACCTGGGGGGCCTGGTGCTGGGGGGCGTTCACCGAGCGTCCCTCTGCAACCCCCCCCCCCCCCCCCATTTTAATGCACCACATGGGGTTACGCGGGTGCTAGGCGGGGAGATAAGGGGGAGGGCGCAGGGCAGGAGTGCGCCGTTGCCCTCCTCCGCATCCCCCGTCTGGCCCCTCCTGCCCCAAATTTTAACGCACTACATACATGTGTATATAGCACCTGGGTGTCCACACAT